>NW_017731512.1:2345155-2395506 GCF_001890085.2 Hipposideros armiger | reverse complement strand
GAACCGGGGCCCTCTGGCGTCCCAAGTCAGCTCTTAACCATCGCGCCACTCGGCCAGCCCAGCCATGTGCTTTTCTTAACTCTTGAACACTCAACATTTTGTTGAGAGACTAGGGAAGATATGACGATTTTGTCCCTAACTTCTTGAAAATATCCTCAACTTATGATCATTTCTTTACATGCAGCCCTAAAGTCAGAAAATAAGGGACATTTCAAGTCTTTTCTCCCCAACTTTTGGCTTAGCTGTCAGAAAAGTGAAAAGTGATCTGATTTTCACTATCTTCATACTATCCCAAAGACTTATGAGCCAGCTATTTATCAAATTTGGAGGAAAGGAGGGCAATTTTACCAAAACTGTTGCAACAAAATTGATGTTCCAGATCCCCAGCAGAAAGAATTTAAGCAGAACAGGATAAGCAAGCTTTATAGGGTTTCATATCCTACAAACTTATAAATAGAAACACTAAGTGTTCTGAATTTCCATTTAAATTTATTTTTAAATTTATTTTAGCATATAAAAATCAAATATAAAATGATTCTTTGTGTATCTGGTGTTTTTCTTTACTGCCAATAAATGATAAATCTTACATTGTTTCCCATCTCCTGAGTGAGGAACGGTGGGCTGGCACTTAGCAGTGAGCAGAATAGCATTCCCTTGAAAGTTCTGATAATCATAGAAATCATCAGATAAGGAGACGATATAATATATTTACAGCTTCAAGCTCCTGCTTTTAGCACATGTCCGGGAAAGTGTTGTTCTTAGCTTAGATTCCTATTCTCTTGCCTAGAACAGACATACATGTGGGTCCTTCTCTAGTTTCCATGCCCTGCTCCTTGGATGGTCTGTGAGTGCCCAGTTCCTCTCAGAGCGAGCTCCCCTCTTTACCAAAACCTAGAAAGTGACTAGAGCAGCTATGGTGAGGAGACAGGGGCTGCAAGCTGGCTCTTCCTGAGGCCTTTGTCCTGGAACACATTCTCCATTTTTCTCAGTGTAAAAGCCAGAGCTCTTAAATGGCCCACAAGACCCTACAGCCTGGTCCCCCACTCCCAGCTGCCATTATCTCCTACTCCTCTCCCTTTACTTGATCTACTTCAGCCACCCCCTCTCCTTGTTCCTCAGCCACACCTCAGGGCTTTTGCACCAAGTGATCCCTCTGCCTCAAAGCCTCTTTCATCAGAAATGTGCTCAGCTCACTCCCTGACCAACTTCCAGTCTGCTCAAAAAGGCCTACTGTGATGCTCCTCTTTAAGTCTGGACACCTGCCTGCTCTCGCCAGCGCCTTTATCTTCCTTTATCACTCCCTATAGCACTTCCTTCTAATGTTCTGTAAAATGCATGTATTTAGTAGGTTTATTGTATGCCTTCCTCACTAGAAGCATCCAGAGGGCAGGGGTTTTTGACTCTGCTCACTTCTGTATCTCCAGCATCTAGACAAGTACTTGGCACATAGTAAACACTCATACTGAATGAGTGGAATTATTTCATTTAGCAGTTAGAAAAGTGAGTTCTATGTATCAGGCACTGTTCTAAACACGGTACAAATACTGTTGTTTAAACTATGGTAACAGCCCTACAAAGAAGGGATTTTTATCCCTATTTTATAGAAAAAAAAAACTGAGGTGCAATGAGGTTAAGTACAATTTCCCAAAGTCACACAGCTCGTCAGTGGCAGAGCCCCTCATGCTCCTAACCCCTGCTCTCTGCTGAATGAATGAATGAATGAATGAATGAATGAATGAATGAATCATGGCAAAATCTCCATTTTCTGCATTTTGTCCTAGGCTTCCCACTGTGACCAAATGAATGATCCCAGTGTTTGATAATGACCTAATCAAGTCACTGCACTGGCCCTCTTCTTCCCTGGAAGGAGAATCTGCAGTTTATTAGGTCTCCAAGGACGGGTATCAGAGAGAGAAAAGCAAGTAGGCCTATCTCCTGGGGCAGGTCACAAGAGAGGTACCAAAAGGATAAGAACAGAACATGCAAATTCCAAGCAAGGGACAGGTGGCGACAGGGCTGTAGAAATGGGTCTCAAGCCTGTTGGGTCAGCTAGAGACCCCCTCCTTTGGATCTCCTTTATCATGCTTCTACTGAGCTAGGGCTGCTTCCAATAATCACAGCGGCCTGGAACTACCTATGGGACAGACAGACGCATATTTAGCACTAATTTATGCAGCTAGCTATAGTTTTTTGGAATTATTATATCAATAATTGGAAAACATTTAGGATGATTGAAGGGGGGTGATTACAATTTAGGACAAGGTATATTTCTTACCAATTTTCCATGGAATCAATACTTAGGGAATTTCTGCTAACAAACTGTTGCCAAATAAAATCCTGCTGAGTTTTTCTTTAATTAACGAGCTGGCTTGGTTGTAATTATTCTATTAATTGTTTAAATGCTAATAAATGCTCTTAAAGATCTTGAAAATTCTTCCCTCTTAAATACATTAATTCCCCTTAAATAATTCCCCCTTGTCCTCCCATTTCTGTTCTTAATTTGCCTAGTAAATCCTCTTTTAATCAATAGTACAAAAACAAGCGTTACCCAAACTCTAGAAGAATCATCACCAATTATGAATTAATGGAGTCTGAATGGAAGTAATGAATTGCATGTGTGCTCTTGAAGAAGATTCCACTGAACCTATATTTACTATGCAAACAAGCACACTACAAGTAATGGAAGAGACAGTAAAAATGGGAACTTTCAACAGTATAAAAAATTTATACTCTCTGATAAGATACTAATTTTGAACATATAAAGCTAGTCTTTGAAAACTATCCCTTCAGTGACTCTTAGATGCTCCTTGTTGTTGGGAGGGGGTGAAATCCTTGCTTTAATACAATTCTGTTCCCTGCCTATCAGGATATGGTGGGGGGGGGGAGAGCAGTGGGGAAGTCTCCCCAACAACCACACCTGCAGAGAGACTTGGGGCTTCTGCCATGACAAGAGCTGTGTGACTGGGCTACCTAGACATAAGCCTGACAGCATTTCTTCCTTAGAAGCTTCATGGACCAGCCTGGAAAAGATGAGCAAGGATCAAAAGGGCAAATGCAGACAAGAGGGAGGAGAGAGCTTTTCCTTTTCAGCCAAGAAGTTTCCCAGGGCCCTCCTGGCTTTAGCAGGAGAATCCACCCCTGTGGGTTTCTTATCCCTTTGCCTCCAGCCTAACACCTCTCTCCCCCACTTCATTCTGAGCGAATTTACTTTCAGCACACATTGTTCTAGGACTTCTTTTGTCTCGATTCTACAAAAGGTCAACTTGACACTGCTATATCACTTTGCATCTATTCAGGCATTCCATCCTGCTGTCGGAACTAGTAAGGAGTGTACTTTCTCCAATGCATGTTTTTCAGGGGCAGAGCCTTACTTCTGAATACAGTTATTTCTGCTCAGAGCCTGTTTTTTGTTAATGTTTTGTAAAGTCAATGTATGGGTCTATATTTCCGTGGCTTTGGCACTAATTGGGTACAGGATGCTTTACTAGTTAAAATTGTGAATCAGTCCTCTCATGTATCATTATATTACTATCATGGTCTGCAAATCAAGTGTCAGGTTGCCACGTAGGAATACATCTACAACCAAATAAAAGAGCAGAAGAGCAGAGCAGGGTTTCAAGTTACTGTGACAGATGAGTTTCCTCCTACACTAAGTGATTTTCCAAATCAGTCCATCACTGATCAGAGGTTGTTTGGCAGGTGTGCAGAATAGGTGACAAGCAGGCAGTGGTATATTAATTAAGATATGCTGCTGATGTGAGCACAGGTGTTTGGCAGAAATAACATTCCAAATACTATTATGGGTAAATAAGAATGATGACTTGTGTACAATAGGAGCCCTCTCTGTCTGAATTAAAGGTTAGATGTACCGAGAGAAAACATTTTCTCTCCAACAGGGAGACTTCAGAAAAACAAATTGGGATGACATGGCTTGGTGAATAACAACAGAGAAATGGATTGTGACAGAGACAAGGGATACCCCCAAGTACTCCTGGGATTCAGCCATCAGGGTAATTCACCATTAAATCAATAAATGTTTGCCATGTGGTATGTCTTAGCCTTAAGGATCATAAAAATTGGTGTTCAAAAACACTTGAAAATTTCCTAAGTAGTTTTCTTGTTTTTATTCTCATCTCAGTTTTTCTTAAGCCAGTCAGTCGGTATAGAAGGCATATTCCTTCTCTGACTGTTATTTAATGGTTCAAATGAACAACAGGCTCATTAAATTAGTTCAAGGTTATCTATAGACAGTCCCTTCATCTTACTCAATTTAAGAGTGTGCTTGATTTATAGCATGACTGGTCTTGAATGATTTTGATGGATAACTAGAAACAATTAAAGACAGAAATTAATATCCCAGAATCATGACAGATTTCATAAAGGATCCAGTGTGAAGATTCACATGGCTAATAAAATTGAAACTATTGAAATAAATGATCTTGCATATATTTAATTTTTCTATGTGATCTGACTGTTCAAAAAAGCAGAAATCTTCAAATTTTCCTTCCTTCAATTTAGAAAGTATTATTATTCATGGAATATTGTCACAACACCATTGTTTTACATGCTTTGGGGATAGTTAGCAGTTTGTGTTTCTCAGCTATTGCACTAAGAGCTGCTATGTACTTTCCATTTGTGGCAGTATGTTCTGTCAATAGGGTCTCCTGGAGATTTTCATTCTTAGATTTTGGTCTCTCCTTTTCTTCTACATGAGCCTCGAGGACTGAGTCCCAGCATCAGTTCTGGAAGCTTTTCTGCAAGTTCACATACATGTGTGTGTGCAAGTGTGTGTGTGCTAGGGTGTGTGCACTATGCACAGAGAGAGGTGTGTGTTTTCCTACCTCTCAAAGTTCACCAAAAGATATTAGAGTACACTGACACCAATAACACATACTACAATAATGGGGGAAATGTACAACCTTAGGTAAAAAAAAAAATGCATTTTGATGCTTATAAAGAAAAACAATTTTCATGGGTAGAAGAGGAGGAAGCCAAGACTGCTTAGAATAAAATGGCTCCTGTTCTGCCAGGAGGCATAGAAGGAAGGCGGGTCAGATGGCCTGAGAAAGCATGGGATTTCTCCCAGTGGCATATGAAGTTCTGCAGTGCAATCCATAGTTTATGGGTATGGCAAGAAAGCAAGATATAGTATCTGATTCCTGCTGGACTCCACCACCAGCGTGCCCATAGCCTTTACTCCTCTGAAAACCCTGATCCTAAAGGTTTTTTCCCTCTGTTTTCACATTCTACCAACACGGAAGTGTCTGCCCCACTGGACCACTCAACAGTTGAGGTACTCAGAGTTCCACCCCTCCATCAGCACAGCCTCTGCCTTCCTCATTGTTGAGTAAATAAAACACTGGCTGCTTCTGTTTGGCCTTCAGAAGCCACTCTGGCTCCACCCTGAAGTTTCCTCCAAAAATCCAAACACTGGAGATTCGGCCTAAAAGATGCTCAAACAGAAGGAATAAAGTGCCCCTCATTTTTTTCTTTTCTTTCCCCACCCTGACTTAAGAACCTTTCTTAGCCAGTGGTGGAAAATCCTGTCATTCCAGTAAGATAGCAAAAAGAGAAGACATATTATCGGATGACCTCCAATGAAAACAAAATTGTTCAGTGCTATAAATCATAGGAATGAAATTAGGCAATCGCTGTTACTGTTCTATAGTGTAGTTTAATCACACTGAGACACTGGCACCAAGACATCTAGCAGTGAGAAGCCATTCACTCCAATTGCAATTAGTGTCAATAAGGCTGAATAGGCAAGTTAGAAAAAAAAAATCATAAGCCAATTAACTCATTCCAATTTTTCTAGCTGGTTCTTTTTTAGTATTTTTATTTTAATGGGTTGATAAAATAATATGCTAATTGGTTTTTGATGAACCTAAAGTTTTGAACTGAAGGAAAGTTCAACAATTTGTGAGAGCCTGCCTGGGTAGAGAAGTTACTGCAATGGGTGAGGAATTTCTGAAGGAACCACCACGCAGATAGCACTTATTGCACATCATTTTCTACTGTGTGTGTCTTATCATCCCAAAATAAATTATAAACTTTTCAAGAGTGGTAGACACTTTGCTTATGTTTATATCCTACACGGTTATGGTATTCAGTATATATTTGAAGTGAATTCATGAAAAACAGAACACCTATAAATGAAGTAAAGTAGTTACACTAAATAATGTAAATACTCCAAAGGAAGAGGAAAAGAGCATATTTTCTGGAAGCCAAGGGATCTCTCAGTATAAGAACAATTTTGTTGGTCCAAGCAAAAGCAGCTATAAGAGTCATAACTCCCAAGTAAGAAAAGTAAAAAGTTCTGAAAATTCCCCCAGAGCACGCCCAGTCCTGACCTGACTCTCAGCCTCTGAGTAGTACAGAAATCATCTGTCCTATAGCAGCTCAAGCTGCTATAACAAAATACCACAGACTGGGTGGCTTAAACACAGATACTTATTTCTCACAGTTCTGGAAGCGAGACGTTTAAGATCAAGGTGCCAGCGAATTTGGTTCCCCAGTGAGGGCCCGCTTCCTGGTTCACAGATCAGTGCATTCTCACTGTGTCCCAACATGGTGTACAGAGAGTGCACGTGTGGTGGTCCCTCTGCCTCTTCTTATGAGGACACTAATCCCGTCACAGGGGACCACACTGATTACCTCATCTAAACCTAATTACCCCTACAAAGGCCCCATCTCCAAACACCATCACATTAGTGGTTAGTGTTTCAACAAATGGATTTCTGAGGGAAGCAAACATTCAGTCCATTACACTATCTTACCTCTTGTCTTATCACAGGTGTCCCCTCAACCCACAAGAGAAATAACCCCAATAAAAGATAAGATTTGCTTTATAATCAACTTGGCAGATGTGTACCAATGTCTCTTGACTGAAATACGTTATTTGTATGTTTTAAGGAATTTTATTTAAATTTTTATAAGTATTTTAGATTTTTGTAAGTAAAAAACCTCATTATCCTTGCATATTGTCATATTACAAAACTAATAGAATGGCCTAATTTTATTTCTGGTAACAATGTTAATTTTAAATTGTTACTCATATTGTTTGGGTTGGGGGCGGCAAGCTCATATAGTTCTTAAGAAAAAGAAAAGCCTATAAGATAATGAGAAATTGACAAATTGGCAACTTGAATCAAATGAAAACTTGATTTGTTTTCATTCACTCTGGAGACTTTCTTGGTGTTCCCGTTTTGATCTGATTCAGAGCTTTCAGCTTCAATTCCAAGTAGAATTGGTTCATTTGTGATTATTTGGCAAAATCATAACAGACTCAATCTCTGGATTCAGTTCAAGGTGCAGCAAACTGTTTTTAATTTTTCCAACTTAAAGTTCATGATTCAAAGATTTAGTTCCAATCCCTGCTATATACATATGTGGCTGCATGCAGATGCACCCATATATAAAGCTCAAACCAATTAAGGTATAATTTGGTTTGGGGTGGGGGAGGGTGGACAACCAAAAAAAACTCAGTGAGCCTGCTTTCTCTTCATAATGGAGGGAAGAAGAGAATGTGAGGAAAGCGTCTCTGTGTACACTGCCAAACTTGGGCACCTCTGCATAGAGCACCGCTATAGCTCTGTCCCATGGAGAGATGTCCCCATGGCAGGTGGAGGGGAAGACCTAAGCCATGCTTTGCCCTGATGTAGGATGAGTCTTTGAGAACACAAAACGTGAACACAGAAGGGATCACTTGAGTGACTGCCTCATACCAGATGGGCATTACAGCACCGAACAGCAGCCAGCCCTTCCTTAGGTATCTAAAATCACTACAGGAGGGCAGAAGACCTCATCACAGCATCCAACCTAGCAACTGGGATGCACAGGACCACTGCTAGGCTGGACAATGGGGGAAACCAGGAATGTCCTCTGTTCCTGACTCTTGTGGTGCTGCTCTTCTCCCCAACAAAGGGGCACCCACTTCCTGCCCCTGGCCCATATGCTCTCAACCTGCAGCCCCAACACCTGACAAAAACCTACCCCTGATCTTTCTTTGGTAATAAATTATAAATCAGTCATTTGGAATGGGACATTTTCAATCTCCTCCCTTCCCTATGGCCCTCTGACGAACCTCTGGGATAAATTACTGATAAATTACCTCTGTCACATTACTGAGGTTAAATTAGTTCCTTCTCAGAGGGAGATTTACATTTTAACAGATGTGAATAACTTGAAGGGATAAGTTACTTCTAGAGAAATTTCAGGGATCAACCAATGAAAAACAGGAGGATCTCAGGAGGCACTGGATTTTCCTGGTGTTTCCAAAATGAATTTTTCAGTGTCCTCCTACGCCTTCCAGCCAATGAGGACAGCCCCAGCTACACTGGCTTTCAAAACCATCTCAATCATTGTTTCCCAAGGCAGAAACCATTGATGCCACATCACACCTTGTCCTGGTCTCCCCATTCTCACCCTACTCCCACTCCTATGCCCCCCTTCTCTACACACACACACACACACACACACACACACACACACACACACCAGTATCTACTAAACAACTTAGTAAAGTTTTGTCATGCTCTCACCACCACCTCCCATGCAGATATAATTCTGAAGGTATTGATATGCGTACGTCAACTCCTGGTCAAATCAGTCCCTTTGATAAAAATACTTATGCCTTCAAATTCTCTTCCAATATATAATAGTTAATGTACCATCCTAAAAATTTAGGAGAACTGTGCAAGTAAGCTAAATTCATGATGGCACCTGATGGCCTCTAAGTAATGGTTAGTAAGCATGGGTTTAGGATCTTTTTCTGCTGTTCAAAGACACAAATGTCCAAAAGATTATTTACTTTTGTATATTTACTTCCATTTTCTGAGTTAAGTGTGGAGCCATCTCTAGATCTTAGTTTCATTTCCTTAATATGTATTATACTAACAGGATTTTCCAAACTATAAAAAATTATTACTGCAACCCTTCTGACTGATGTCTTTCTTGCCATTTATGATTAAGTTTATGCCACAAATCCTGTCCCTACAGGGATTATGTGAGGAGGCATGCTGGCCTGCTAACCCTATGTTAAGTATGCACACACAAGTCAAGGAGCAAAAATAGCTGGAAATTGATTATGTTGATATTCTGAAGAAAGGCAATAGTTTCAATTTTGTATGTCTAATTAGCCACGGCTCTTCAAGAATCGGTGCAAATGTCACGGGGTTTATAATGTCAGCATTTCATCTGCACAAAATGCTATTTGATGGCATAAAACAAGAAAAAAAACTAATGGTCGCAGCAGACAGCTTGTAGATTAGACAAAGGTCGCTGTGTTTTAATGAACAGTGCTGTTAATTAATGAGACAACAAGTAGAATATAAGCTGTTAGGCATTGCGAATTTGTGCCCCCCCCCAAAAAAAATCAATCTTTACTGAAAACCACTATGAGTAACTCAAAAATAAAATAACTGTAAGAAAAGAATTTAAATCTCCAATTATGTAGTAAAGTCATATATATCAATGAAGTAATATCACCATTCTCTGGTGTGACATATAAAGAGTCTTCTTTAACATCCACAAAAGAGGGTTAATGCTAGGTTAGTATTCTCAATAGATATTCTAGATAGACTGCCTCTTGGGTTTCTAAGTTTTTATATGCATTTCCTTAGTCTTTGAGAGAATAAGAAAGATGTTCTTTGTTTTACCAAAATTTGGTGAGGACAAATGAGGAAATACTATAACTCTTCAAGGTGATAAAAATAATTGACATTGCCTTTAGTTCTGTAGAGGGCTGGCAAAGCCAAGCTTCTAGGAGCTTCATTTCAGTAAGGATGGCGAGAACCATTGTTAGTAACACCAGCTTTACATTCCAGCTTTCCTCCGAGTACATCAAGTACTCTGATTACTATTCATTTATCTCTTTAGCAGTCATTTGAGTAAATAGTGAGCATCTTATTTCAATTAAAAACAAGCACGAGAAAATGAATTGATTTATCCTGAGGCACAGCAGCAAAGACACCAGAACCTGTCTCATAACAGGCCAAGCAAGTCAGAAGAACCATCTATAAACCATTTCAACTGAGTGTAAAAGACTTTTGTGTTTCCAACTTATTTGAAAATAAAATAAGGAGACCCCCTCCAAAGCATCATTTAGAGATCACCGTTAAACAAAGACACAATGGGATCAGGTCTAGCATCTGAACTTGAAGAAGAACACCTTTCCTTTATGAATCTGCTCCATTGACTGGATGATGAGCAATGCCTTTTTATTAATTGAAAATTTTTTGAGATAATTGTAGATTCACATGAAGTTGTAAGAAATATTACAGAGATTCTCTGAGTACATTTTACCCTGTTTCCTCAAACAGGAACATTTTGCAAATCTATAGTATGATATGGCAACCAGGATAATAATATTAATACAATCCACAGATCTTAATTCAGATGTCCCCAGTTTTGCTTGTATACATTTGTATTTAGTATACATGTGAATTTAGTTCTATAAAATTTTATCGTATGTGGACAGATGGCTATCTATCACAGAAGTCAAGACATCAAATAGTTTCATCAGGAGAAGGATCTCTCAAGCTGCCCTTTAATAAACACACCCACCTACCCCCTGATTTCCTCCCTTCCCCCACAATCCCTGACTTCTAGGAACCACCAACCTGTTATGTGTTTCTAAAATGCTTCCATTTCAAAAATGTTATATAAATGGAATGTTATGGTATGTAACCTTTGGAGATTGGCTTTTTCCACTCAGCATAATTCTCTAGAGTCACCCAAGTTTTGTGTATCAATAGTTCATTCATTTTTATTGTTGAGTAGTAGTCCATGGTATGGATATACTACAGCTTGTTTAACCCATTCCCACGGTAAGGACGTCTGGGCTGTTTTCAATTTTTGGACATTATGAGTAAATCTGCTGTGAGTATTTGTGTACAGGTTATTATATAAACGATAAGTTTTCGTTTCTTTGTCATGAATGCCCAAGAGGTCAATTGCTAAGTCATATCGCAACTGCTGGTTTCTAAAACACTACCTGTTTTCCTGGAGGGGCTGTACTATTTTACATTTCCACCAGCAATGTACGTATGAGTGATCCAGTTTTTCCACATTTTCCAAAGCATTTTATGTTGCCACTGTTTTTTATTTTAGCCACTCTGATAGATGTATAGTGTTATCACATTATGGTTTTAATTTGCATTTCTCTATGGTCAGTGATGTTGAATATCATTGCATGCGCTTATTTGCTATCCATACTCATGTATCCTCTTCAGTGAAATGTCTGCTCAAGTCTTTTGCCTATTTTCTGAGTTTCTATATATTCTAGATACTAGTCCTTTTTCAGGTATATGGTTCGCAAATGTTTTTTCTTAGTCTATAGTTTGTCTTTTTATCCTCTCTACTTTTGTTAAAGTCTAATTTATCATTTTTTCCTCATATTATTTGTGCTTTAGTGTCAAATTTAGCAACTTTTTTCTTAGCCCAAATCCAAGAAATTTTCTCATATGTTTTTACTAAAAGTCTTATAGTTTAACATTTGAGCCCATGATAAATTTTGTGTTGATTTTTGTATAAGGTGTGAGGTACAGATTGAGGTTCCGTGTTGTTGTTGTGGTTTTTTTTGCGTATTGATGTCCAGTTGCACCAGCATCATTTCTTGAAAAGGCTATATCTTCCTCTATTGAAATGCTTTTGTGCTTTTATTTATCAAAAATCAATTGAACATATGTGCCTGGGTGGATTTCCAAAGTCTCTATTCTGTTCCATTGTTCTCTATGGGTCTATCCCTCTGCCAATACTATACACTCTTGATTACTGGAGTTCTATAGTAGGTCTTAAAATCACATAGAATGATTTCTCCCACTTTATTCTTCTTTGTCAGATTGTTTTACCTAGTCTATATCCTTGCAATATAAATTTTAGAATAATTTCATTTCTACAAAAAAAAAAGCTGGCTGAGATTTTGATAGGAATTTCATTAAACCTACAGATCAATTGGGGAGTTTTGTAATTTTCAGCATGCATATCCTGTACATTTTGTTAAGTGCATAACCAAACATTGTATTTTCTTTGGAATGATGATAAATAATATTGTGCTTTTAATTTTGGTTTCCACATCCTCATTGTTAGTATACAGAAATGTGATTAATTTTTGTACATTGATCTTGTATCTTATAATCTTACTGAACTTATTTATTAGTTCTAAGAGTTGCTTTGCAGATTCCTTGTAATTTTCTCTGTAGACAATCATGTCATCTGCAAACAGACTATGTTTTGCCTGCCTTTCCAATATTTATGCCTTTTATTTATTTTACTTTCCTTAGTGTAGTGACTATATTATTCAACTATTTTGAACAAGAGTAGTGAAAGTACCATCTTGCCTTGTTCTTGACTTTAGGGGAAAGCACTTAGTCTTTCACCATTAATTATGACATTATCTGTAGTTTTTTTCCCAGCTGTTATTTATCAAATTGAGGTAATAAACCTCTATTCCTAACTTGTGGAGTTTTTATCATAAAGGGTTGGATATCCACATGCAGAAAAATGAAGTTGGACCCTTATCTCACACCATATACAAAAATCAATTCAAAATGGATAAAAGACTTAAATGTAAGGTCTAAAACTATAAGACTGCTAAAAGAAAATATAGGGAAAGAACTTCTTGACATTGGTCTAGGCAATGACTTTTTGGATAAGATGCCAAAAGCACAGGTAACAAAAGCAAAAATAGACAGATGGGATTCCATCAAACTAAAAAGCTCTGCACAGCAAAAGAAACAATCAAAAGAATGAAGAGACCACCCCCAGCATGGTGGAAAACATTTGCACACCAAACATCTGATAAGGAGTTAATATCCAAAATATATTAGGAACTTCTATAACTCAACAGCAAAAATAAAATAATAATGATAATAATAATAACCCATTTTTTAATGGTCAAAGGGCCTGAATAGACCCAAAAGAAGACATAAAAATAGTCAATAGGTACATGAAAAGATGCTCAGCATCACTAATCATCAGGGAAATGCTAATCAAAACCACAATGAGATATCACCTCATACCTGTTAGAATGGGTATTATCAAAAAGACGCAAACAACAAGTGCTGGTAAGGATGTGGAGAAAAGGGAACCCTTGTGAACTACTGGTAGGAATGTAAATTGGTACAACCACTATGGAAAACAGTAAATAGGTTCCTGAAAAAATTAAAAATAGAACTACCAGATGACCCAGCAATCCCATTCCTGGGTATATATCCAAAGGAAATGAAGTCAGGATCTTGAAGAGATATCTGCACCCCCATTGTCATTACAGCATTATTCACGATAGCCAAGACATAGAAACAATCTAAATGTCCATCAATGGACAAATGGACTTTTAAAATGTACATATGTACAATGGAATATTATTCAGCCTTAAAAGAGAAGGAAATCCTGCCATTTGAAATAACATGGATGAACCTGAAGGACATTATGCTAAGTGAAATAAGCCAGAGAAAGACAAATAATGCATGATCTCAATTATATGTGGACTCTAAAAAAGTTGAACTCATAAAAACAAGATAAAATGGCCTTTACCGAGGGCTGGGTGTTAGGTAAAATGGGGAGATGTTTCCATTTCAGTTACATAATTTTCAGTTATATAAGATGAGTAAGTTCTGCATAGCTGATGTACAGCATGGAGACGATAGTGAATAATATCGTATTATATACTGGAAACTTGCTAAGTAGATTTTAAATTTCTCCCACACACACACATGCACAAAAATGTTAACTGTGAGGTGATAAATATGTTAATTAGCTTGATTATGGTATTCATTTCACAATGCTTCTGTATATCAAAACATCACATTGTATACCTTAAATGTATACAATTTTTATTGGTAATTATACCTCAACAAAGCTGGACAAAGGAAAAAAATAGAGAAAAAGTAGCCTCACACTTCTATTTCCCACTTATTCTGTCAGATTAGGAATGATTGCCCTTCTCTGACTCGATAGCACTTTATTCCTTTCTATTGAAATAAGATGGAAATTTCAGGAACCAGGAGACAGAATCTTCTCAGAATGGTTTTCACACTTTTGTTCTCTATCACATAAGCCCAAGTCTTCAAGAGAGGACATCCCCACAGCCTGCAGTTCTGGGCCTGAAATAAATGCTTCACAATCTGCTGAGCACTCATCTCTCACTGCTGCTTACTCAGTGACTGGAGGCTGGTGGTGATTTTTCACACAGCCTGAAACCAAGCCCTCATAAGGAATAATAAGTAATGGTCGAGCAAGGAGAAAGAAGTCTAACTCCTGTGCTACTTCCCCCAAGGTAAAAGTTGTGACCCCATGGTGGAATCCAATTATAACTTCCCCCTGCTTTATTTGGAAATGAAGGATTTTTTTCCCCTAATCTCCTTAAAAAGAAAATATCCCTAAACAAGGGGCCCTGAGAAAAGAATTTGTAGATTTAACTTATCCTGCCTCAGTGCAGCATAGAAATAGTGCAGTGACAGCCTCCCTTACCTTAAAGTAATGGGCATATATTTATTGGTGTCAGCTATTCCCCTGAAAAAGAAACATCATGATATGGCTGTTCATGGGGGCTCAGATCACATTTAGGATTTTCTTAAGTATCCCTTCTAATATAACCTCTCACCAGAGGAGTGTCAAACTTCCTGGCACAAGTAAGAATGAGGGGCAACAATAGAAAAGTGGACCTGCCATTAAGCCTGGAAACGGCACAGACCCAGCATCTTAGGCCCCAATATGCTTTCTATACATGGAAAAATGTACTTGAGTAAAAACAGTTGATCTGGTATAGTAGCCACCTTAATGAATGAATAGACCCAACTACCTAGATACATACTCAAAACCAAAAACCTCATATTATTAATGAGCATATGTTGAGCATAGTTTCGGTTACCTGTGCATAAAGTCATCTTCGGAGATTTAGCCCATAGGTAGTTTTAAGTCACTGTAAGTAAGCAGCAATGATATTGGAGATTTATTTCCCATCATGAGAAATATTTGTGGATTGCTTAGTGCAAAATAACAGACGGATAGAATGATATATCTATCTCTACTAGGCGTTTCAAAAGTGCAACACATCATCACATTCTCTAACTGAAGAAACAGACATTTGCCTGAAATTTGCAACAAAAATGCCATTTTTCTAAATTTGATAACAGTTTTTATCTTGGTACATGGGATAGGAGAATGCAGAGTAGCATAGAACCTTTATTTTCTATGCTGTATATTTCTGTGATTTTTGAATGTTTTAATAAAGACCATGTATCACTTTTATAACTAAGCAAGTATAATAAAAATCAATTAATAAATATTGTTCTACATTATCAATGCTGAGTCAACCCTTGTTTAAAAACAAGGAAGAGCATTTTAGCTAGAACTGCCATCGTCTAGTAGTTCGCCAAAGTGACCAACACAAAGGGAAAGAGGAAAGGCCCCACTGTATGATCTCTAGGCCTTTTAGAAAACATGGAGTAGTTCCTTTGGCCACATACATGCGAATCTACAAGCAAGGTGATATTGTAGACATCAAGGGAATGGGACCTGTTCAAAAAGGAATGCCCCAAATGTTCCCATGGCAAAACCGGAAGGGTCTACAGTGTTACTCAGCATGCAGCTGGCACTGTTGTAGACAAACAAGTTAAGGGCAAGATTTTTACCAAGAAAATTAATGTTCGTATTGAGCATATTATGCACTCTAAGAGCCGAGACAGCTTCCTAAAGTGGTTGAAAGAAGATAATCAGGAAAAGAAGGAAGCCAAAGAGAAAGGTACCTGGGTTCAACAGAAGCTCCAGTCTGTCCCACCCAGAGAAGCACACTTTGCGAACCAAGGAAAAGGAGCCTGAGCCACTGGAGCCCATTCCCTAGGAATTCAGGGCATGCTAGGTGTAAAGAAATAAAAGACCTCTGCACTGTTAAAAATATTTATCAAGTAGAAGTGTGGTATTCCCTCTCCCCAAAAAAATATTAAAAGAAAAAACAAGGGAAGAAGTTATTTTTTGAAAGGAAAACCAATTTCAATAAACTCAGTGCCTGTCCCTATCTGGACAACAAGGTGACTATGATAAGCTTGCTTCAAGTGATGCTTTCTTCTTACAAACTCCATTTGGTTTCTCATTTTATGACCCACTGCTTAATGAGCCACTTTAGTTGGCCTTTCCCCAACTAAACTCTTCCTACAAAATCTCAAAGTCATTTTGCTGGAGCAGGTGTTATTTTCTAAGCAGCCCTCACCAAAGGGTAGCATAATAATTAACAAGCTTTAGATTCGAAGAATTTAGGATCTCATTTCTGGCAAAGGATACATGTTTCACACAGGCAGTGATGTTTTTGAAATTTTCTATTTTGTAACAATATTTGGACAGCATAACAAAAGAACACATGCTTCTAAATATTTAGTTCTTTTTCTCTGAGAAGAGTCCTTAAGGGCTTAGAGATTATGGCACTCCTTGCAGCAAAATGAAGCTGTTTCCTGTAAAACTGGGAAGCTGTGTTTTCAGGTTCCTCTCTCATTTCAGATAGTTCACATGGTACCAGGTAGCTAAAGTCAGGTACACTATATATTCCAGACAAGGCAGATCAGTAATTCGGCCTGCATATTTAGTATTAAAACTGACTGCTAAATTTGCAGAGTGTTGGAGACTTGAAAAAGAATGGCATCTCACGATAGCAAATGCACACAACATGAGGTTTCAATGTTCTCCAGGTTTCGTTTGATTTGCAGAAGAGGTGTTCTGAGCTTTAGACATTTAACAAATAGATGTTTTAGAGGTAGTGCCTAAATATCCAGAAATACCCATAAAGCTTCTTGCTATGGTTTGCTCCACAATACTTCTCTCTAACATATATTATTTGATATTTTAGGAGTTCGTGATGATTGTCGTCTTTGGTTTGGAGTTCATCATTCGAATCTGGTCTGCGGGTTGCTGTTGTCGGTATAGAGGATGGCAAGGAAGACTGAGGTTTGCCCGAAAGCCCTTCTGTGTTATAGGTGAATATCAATGTCCAGACACCTGGATTTATGACACTGCGTCCTTTTCTTCTGTCTCCTATATTTTAACATGTAATGAATATTAAAAGTTAACAATCATGGATATTTACCATGGGCCAGGCACTCTTGTGTTTTGAAAGGGTTGACTTATGTAATCCTTACCACAGCACTGTGAGGTGATTGTTTTTACTATCCTCGTTTTACAAGTGAAGAAACTAAGGCCCAGAGAAACGAAATAAGTTACAAAAGTCACACAGGTAGCAGGCGGTGGAGCTAGGAGTTGAACCAGGTGGTCTGGCTCTAGACACCCACTTGTATCAGTGAAGTTATACTGAGCTATGCAGTTCTCCAATGTTGCCCTGAATTAGTGAAGCATTGATTTCAGTAAGTATAAAGCCCTCTTTTTGCTCTACAACGTGTGTATAGATACCACCCCTTTTATGCTCTTGTTTAACTGAAATGGTTAACAGTGTGTTAGTCCTAGTAATGCATATCAATTAGTGTTCCTCAAGAATGATTACAAGTATGTTTCACTGTATGCATTGGAAATATGAGTCTCCTGCCCTGCAGTACCCAAATAGTATCAAATCTCTGCACCAGCTACCTAGCTGCTACCATTTTACAGGAATTCCAGACACCTGGGTACCAGCTTGAAATCATACTTCTTAATGAAGATGCCATATAGCATTCTGGAGTTAAGAGCTGATGCCTTCCAGTAATATATTTTAAAGTATATCATAAAATTGAAAACCTTGTAAGTCATATCTTAGTGAAAAATTATTTTTTTAAATAGAGTAAGTTGCCTACATCATGGTCCTTTATCCCTAAATATTTCAATATGGATTTCCTGAAAGTAAGGATATTCTTTCATATAACCTCCAGTAAACTGAACATTGATACAATCATTTAATCTACTGGTGTATCCCAGGTTTGTCAATTGACCCAATAATGTCCTTTACAGCATTTTTTCCTCTCCAGTACATGATCCAGTCCAGGATCACATACTGCATTTGGTGGTCATGTCTCTTTAGTGTCTTAATCTAGAACAGTGCTAGACTTTCTTTGTCTCATCACAGTGACATTTTTTAAGAATATAGCTTCATGCTCCCACTTTTTAATAAATAGAATGCTCTTCCTTTTGGAAAAAAAGAAAAATAAAACCATATATATATATATATATATATATATATATATATATATATATATATATATATATATATATATATATGTTATTATTGTTGTTGTTATGGTGGTGATGGTTGTTACTTAACAGCTAAATTTGGTTTTCTTGCTCTTTTTTCCTACTCACTTCTTTCACAGCCATTCCAATCCAAATACTGAAAATTCTTGGTGAGGCTTACTTATTCCAAATTTTTCCAATCTCAACAGTGGATTTTTAATTTACAAGGTAGTTAGACGATGTTCTTCATCTATGACAGTTTTTCTATTCTGTTTAGGGGTCAGGAATTGGTTTCCTCCTTTACCCCTTTTCCCTGTGGCAGGGGCAGAGTGAATTTAGGAAGGAATTGGCGTGTCTGCCCATCATGGGCACTGTTAAGAAGAGTCTTTTATTCCATCCTTGTTGTGTAGGAAGAGCACTGTCCTGGGGATAGAAGAAGAGCTGGACTCCAGGCACACTCTCTGCCACTGACGTATTATCATAGAATAAACATTTCCAAAGAATCACCATTCATTCAATCAAACTTTAAAGAAATTTCACTATGTGTGAAGCACTAGAGTGACAATCGGGAAATTCTACATTAAATTTTGGCCTTTCATGGTGCATTCTCTTTGTCCAGTTGCCTCTCCTCTACAAGAATAGGCTTCTTTGTGAAAACCACTGTGCTAAAGTGTGGAGGAAAATAAGTAGTAACTTCTAGCCTTGTAGGCCCATCCAGCCCCAGAATATATTAGTGAAGACATCTGACTTTTCTCCCTGGAGATTGTTTTCTCTTTGAATTCTCTGCTCAAGCAACATCGCAAAGGACTGTAACTTGATGTGACACTACTGCCTAACAAGTACTTTCTGTCCTATAAGGAGCCCAAACAAAACAATTCACAAGGCAGATGGTTGGCCAAGAGTCACTCAGCTTCTACAGGATAAGGTTGGTTCATGGATGACTGCAGGAATGTTCCAGTCCAGACTTTAAAACCAATTAAAACTTGGTCTTGTTCCAGTTCCAGAGGCAATGCCAATGTATTTCTGGCCCCAAGCTGAAAAGAAAGCTTTTTCCCAGATGCCTGCTGCCTTTTGATAGCTGTTTTCAGCTATAGATACATCAGCACATCTTAGTTCTTTAATCTTTCTCTTCTTGTCTCAGATCCTTGCAGGTTCTAAAAATGATATGATATTTGTAATTTTAGACATGTTTGGACCTATCAATAGTGATAGTGGGGCATGGTTCAGGTGTAGTTGCAGTTTAGTTAACACTTTAGGCCTTTTCTGTATTTGAATATTTTACCTCTAGCAAATTAATTGCTTTGGAAGAAAATTTCATGGATAAATATATAATGAATCCCTATTAGAGCAAAGACAAGATCTGCACTTCCATTTAGGATAACTATGCTTTTTTCAATGTTTTGTTTAATGTACATATAACAGTTTGATCCATGGTCCAGCTGAATTGATGTAATAGTGAAATATGTTCAAATGTGGCTCTTCAGTCTGAGGTCAGTAAAATTTAACTTACACAGAGGAACCAAATGTCACCTGCCTGAAGGCAGCCAGCTATAACTGATGACAGAACCCTTTCTAGGTCTGTTTAATAGGTCCATGAAAATGGTTGATGTCACCAGTAAAGTGATAAAGTACAATGTAAAGTAAGCCTTGTAATTAATTCCCTTGGTCAACATAATTTACCATGGTGAAATGGAAAAAGGGAATAACGTCTCTCTCATTTGTTCATGATAACTGGTCTGAGTTTGGAAATGTTAGGACTTCTCAAGATTTCATGTATTTGTATTAGATTCATGTATTAGATTACTCTGAACATGGAAAATACACACTCAAATGTTCTTAGAAGTCTTGAGCAATCAAGAAGAGAATATAAAAAAGATTGTGATAGGTTGGTTGTGCCTTCAATATGGGAAAAGCTTTCCGTAAGCACACCAATGTTGTTCTTTTCATGTGAAAAGAAATTAAAACGACCTCGATGGGCAGCTAGTGAGCCTCCTATAGCATTGAGCCCTATAGACCAGCTGATAATATTTGGACAGAGTTTGATAGAGGGCCACAGGCTAATTCCCAAAGACTTTAGAAACTTCCCTTCCTAAACTACCCACCCTCTTGCCCCTGTACTCTAGCCAAAACCAAGAGCATTTCTAAAGCTTGTTGATTTAAAAAATTATAAAATCATTGTATACTTGTGTTGGGAAAACATTTTAAACAACTGTAACCTAAGAGAAGGGAAAAATCTATTTAATTTTTTTTTAATTAGGTGTGTTCTTTCATTACTATATTTACTTACCTCTGCTTGGTTTGGTTTGAAATTTGCTTTGAAAACTGATAAAATGTTTTCTTGAATTACAAAATTCTTCCTCATACCTGTGTTCAATTTACATCTGTCCCCTAAGACTCTGTTGAAATAACATTTCTACAGCTATGGGCAATAATCACTACCTTACCCATTTGGAGAGTCAAGTACATTTTGTTATGACTACCCAGGTTGCCCTTCATTTACCTGGGCTGGCTGCTTTATGATTTCTTTACATTCAGGCACAAATCCCTCACTCAATGACCTCCCTATTGAGATAACCTCAAAGACTGATTTTCTACTCATTCTTTTTTCAAGCTTTCATTAATGACCTACCTGAAAATTGCGGATAGTGCCAAAGGCTGGTACTTAGATCAGGATAATGAGACTGATGTGTCAGGAAGCCAACAAATTACTTCTAACAGTGGCTTTTTTTTTATTCCCTGGTGACTCTTTTTAAAGACAGATATAACAGGGCCATATTTTTCAGTCTTGCAGTGCATCTCAGGGAAGCAGAAAATACCAGCCTACTATTAATCTTGGATCTGTATTTGATGCTAAATATAAGTTTTTCTTAATGCTATTTTAACAGTTTTCCTTCAGTGTAATATATCCGCAAGAGGACAAAAGAGGCAAACCACAGCACAGATGTTTCCCTCATGAACTGAGCATGTATGCCTTTGACACGAGATAACAGTCACTCAGGAAGATGCCAACAAGTGTATTTTTCTATGAGAAAAAACTAACCAGCTTCTTACTTGGCTGAAACAAAATCGAAGCCTTTATTAAAATCAACCAGACAACCAAGACCACGCTAGTCTATCTGTGAATTCATCTCATTAAAGGGCAACTTAAGCTGTTAATAATGTGTTTGAACGTCAAATCAAAGACTCCCAGAACTGCCACTGGCTGCTCAGCTGAAGATCTGAGACGTTTTTCTCTTCTCTACCTTCTCCAGCTTTTGTTGTAAGAGACACTGAATTTTGTTCTAAGCCCTTGAATCCCATCATTGTCTATACCTGCTCATCTCTTCTCTCCTTTAGTAGAAATTCTATTCCCTCAAGTTATTTCCTATCAGTCATATGCTCTTCTGCTGCTTCTCTTTACATCTAAGTGTTCAAACTCCTTCAGCACATATAGATTCCTTCCACATGATTCATTACACCATCTGAGGACAATTAAACCCTGTTAGGTTCATTGATCATAAAATATTAAATCCATTTCAATCCCTTTAGTTAATAATAGCTGATATTTATTAAGACCTGCTATATGCTAGGTACTGCTCTAAGCACTCTATCAATATTATATGCCATTTTATAGATGAGGAAGTAAGATAGGGCTTTCGAAACTTGTCCGCAGTTAGAAAGATGGTAGGTAAAAGAACAAGGATTCACTACTTGTGATGTCACTCTGAAAAATATATCTCCCCGATAAGCTGTTTTTACTCACAACAGCACTTCTGACACCAAATGTGTGGGTTTTTATCACACCAACCAATTCTCCAACTCTCCAGACCCCAACAGAGTGTTCAACAATTCAATTAAATTCTGATACTAACTACTCAGAGTTAGTGCAGACCCCACAGGTTAAAGACCTAGTCCCACAAGACCCACCCCTCCCACCTCGCCTTCAGATGTCAGTCACAATGAGGTGCCTACACACACTTCTGCTCAGCTGAGTACAAATTCAGAGGTTTCCACAACCCACCTCAGGTTTGATAATTCACTAAAATGACTCACAGAACTCAGGGAAGCACTTTATTTACTATTATCAGTTTATTATAAAAGATTCGAGCCCAGAACAACCAAATGTAAGAGGTGCATAGGACAAGATATTTGGGGTGGGGGACTATCTCTCCAGGCATGCCACCTTCCCATCACCTCAGTGTGTTCACCAACCTGGAAGCTCTCAGAACCCCATGGTTTAGAGATTTTCATGGAGCTTCGTTACGTAGGTGTGATTAATTAATTCACTGGCCACTGGTGACTGAACTCATCTCTAGGTCCACTTCCCTTCCCGGAGCCCTGGGGTTGTGGCTTAAAGTTCCAACTCTTGAATCATTATTTGGTCTATCTGGTAACAAGCCCCAATCTTAAATCTATCTAGGGGCCCCCAACTGCCAGTCATCTCAGTAGCATACAAAAGACACTTATCATTCCAGAGATTCCAAGGGTTTTAGGGGCACTGTGCCAGGAACCCAGCATTGATTTCCCATGGTACCACACTACCCAACTGTGAGAAAAATGCCCTTACTGTTTATTAGTATTTTTAAATTACATTGAATTGAACCTTGTCCATTGTCATCAACTCACAAAGAACCTAGTACTTTTATATTCATCTTTAATAATCCAGGATCTTTGAATGAGAAGCCAGGCTTTATAAAATGACTTCAATTGCAGCACCAGCCTTAATTATACCAGGTTACCATTGCTGCTCTCTAACAGAAAGGGGAAATTAACCTCTAAAATAGACTTTCTTGCCCTGTATCTTATTGGATATGCTCTTGAGCAGTATTTTCATGAGATTCTCCATCTATTTCCCAATTAGAGACACATCCAGGATAAGTGACGTGACTCCCAGAAAAGCCTTTGAATGTTTATTAACATTAGGAGACAACTGAAAGACCTGTTTAGATCATTGTTGACCTGGTGCACAAATTTGAACTTATGAAAATAGCTTGATTAGCTGGTATGACTTGATCATACAGAAAATGCCCTTAGAGGGAAATGAATAACTAAAGATTATTTCCCACTCCTTCTATATAAACTTCAGTAGAGTACTATGATATAGTGTACTAATAGTCTGTACTATTAAATGTTATATAAGAAAATTCAATCACAGACAGAACACTTATTATATGCCCAGCATGGTCTTAGGTGCAAAAAACACAAAGATGACTAAGACATGGTCCTTGCCAGTAAGAATACAGTCTCCTGTGCCCATAAACAAGGGCAAAACTGGAAGAAGGGGAGACTAATTATGGCGATACAAAGTAAAGGTGATGGAGGTGGAAGTAGTCATGGAAAGAGGATACAGAATCTCAGGACTAATTGCATAAGACAGAGGAGCACAGGGCACCCTGGATTTTGACTTTGGTCCTCCAACAAATATTTATACAGTACCCACCATGTCCAAGCATGTTTCTAGATGCTGGGGAGGTTGTACTCTACCAAATGGACATGGTCCTACTTGTAGAACTAATATCTCAGTGGACAGAAGAAAACAGCACACAAACGTATTTTTTGAAGAACAAGATAATGTCGACTAGAGATAAATGAGATGAAGGAAATAAAACAGAGATATTAGGGGCTTCTTTAGAGTGGGCAGCCTGAGAGAGTCTTTCTAAGGAGTGGACACCCAAATTGACCTAACTATTAAAAAAGGAGCCAGCCATGAAAAGATTTAGGCACAGATCATTCCAAGCCAGGGAATCGTAATTGCAAACATTCTTGAGATCCAGTGAGTTTGACCTGTGCAAGGTCACCATGGCTGGAGCTCAATGAGCAGTGAGGAAAGGAGTAGAAGCTGATGGGGAGACAGCCGAGGTCACACCCTGAGGACCGGGTAGGCCAGGCAACAGCACACAGTTGCCTGATACAAGGCAGCTTCTAGGGAAGGGACACCAGGTAAAGTTTCAATTGACTGGTGGCAGGCATCATGCTGAATATTTGGGTTAAAACAACAACAACAACATTTTCATCAGGCAACAAAGAGCATGGCTGTATAAGGCTCTAGGTTTTTTAGTCACCTATACTTGCTTAAACTTCGCATCAGCAATATACAAATTTTACTCATTCCAAAGAATATAAACCTATTCCCTCTTACTTTTTCACGTAGCTATATAGCTAAACTTAGAAACATGAAATTTCAAAACTAAACAGGAAATGTGTTATTTTCTATGTGCCACTGGAATTAGGAGAATGTGGTGGAAACCCTTTCCCAGCCCCGCTGGTTAACTATCTCCATCAAACAATCCCCAAGAGCCAACTTACCGAAGAACGCTACTGTACCCTCTTACTTATGATGGTTGCAATGCAGATTTATTTCATTAAAGATTATTTATTTCCTTTGATAAATTGTTCCTTTTTGTCTTGTGATGTTATCTGAAGACGTATGATCAATAAGAAGCATTAAGTTGTCACTGTGGGGTAAATTTTCAAAGTGGTGCTTGGAATTTGCCAGTATGAGTCCCATTAACTTCAGTGGAAGTCCTGCAGTTAAACTGCTGCACATGGCTTTGAAAATGTTCTACAGTACATCTTTGAAGTGCTTTTTTTAATTTATTTTTAATAAATACCACGGAGCGACTCAGTGCACAGCTGATTGTGGTATTTAAGAAGGTGGATAATGTACTGTGCAGGAGGAGACTTTTAAAATTAGATTTTAAAGCTTCATTCCTGCTGAGCATCACAACAACAATATAAATACATCTTTAATTCTTCAAAGAGCATCTTTCCATAAAGGAATTTGGATCTCACTTAGAATGTAGAGCTCATAAAGCGGCAAGCGCCATATCCCCCTGAGACATTGTTTATCTCATTCTATAGACAGAAAATTTGAGGCACCGTGAAGTAGGGGTGCTTTGTATGGGGCCCCTAAGTCACCAATGAAGCTAGAAATAGAACGCCTATAACCCATTGGTCTAAAGCACTGCTGCTTGTGCTTGTCAGAGTCTAATTTAATTACAGCATAATCCATTTAATCCACCCATGGAAGAATAATGAGGGTGCAGGAAAAATGAATTTATTAACAGGCTGGTAGGAGAACACGTTAGATAGATTAGCAACTTTCTTTTTGGGATCCAGATTTCCAGAAGGTGTCTGCTGCCGTGAAAGAAAGGATCCTAACTCCACTGGCCACAATTGACAAAGGACCTTTTTATTTTCCTCGCTTTCAAATATAAGTAAAGGTTCCACCTGAAAATGCTGCAGAACCATCTTTTTTGTTAGAAATAATTTACTGATTTTAAAAAAACAATTATGAAAGAAAAGAGTGCATTCATTTCCCTCTGTACCCCTTCTGGGTTAAAAGAAAGAACCACATTGAATTAAGCATTCAACTCACAGCCTTCCTTAAAACAAAAGATAAGTGAGCTTTTGCTTCATTTTTGACCTTTGATTACTTGTCCACTAATTCCTGTGGCTGTGCACGTGCTAATCCACCCATTGTCTATTTCCTGAACATGCAGTAGAAAAGGGATAATAGTTTAAGAGCTCTATTTAAGTAAGATCTTTCTTTGAAGCAAGGTTAGGAGTTGTGGTGCCTGGTGTTACATAAACAGGAAGAAAATTTCATAGTTTAAATTGTAAATATTATTTATGGACTATCTCACATAATCCCTATAACAATCTTATTAAAGTTAGAGGAGATTAGGATGCCATTTTATATGTTTAAAAACTGAATCTTAGATTAAAGGTCTTGTCCCGGGTCACAGAGCACATAAGCAAAAGAGAACACAAAAAAAAAAAAAAAAAAAAAAGAGAGATTTGCTTACATCACATCCCAAGTTCTTTCTATGCCACCACATTATCTCCATGCACCACCATTGTGGCACACGAACAAATTCATAAACTACGTGATGAGCTCTGATTCCTGTCCCCAAATCTCCCCCCACTCCACAGTTTAGCGAATGTGAACTCTCAAACAAAATAGATGTCAGTGTCATAAAAGGTACATTTCCTTTCCTCAGCAGTCATCTGCCTAAGATCTGGTCTTTCTCCTCAACTTTTTGCTGTGAAATATCTTTAGTCTTACTTAGAAGTCACAAATATAGTACAGCGAGTTTCCTTGTACCCCTGTGCCTTCATCCAGCTGCCCACAGTGAGAACATCTGACATAAGTATGAGGCAATTATCAAAACCAGGAAGTTGATATGGATACATATTACTAACTAAACTGCAGACTGTATCGAGATTTCACCAGCTTTTGCATGCACTCAATTTTTATATATATATACTGCCTTGGAATTTTATCACATGTATAGATTAATGTAACCATCACAATCAAGGCACAAAACTTTCCCATCACCCTAAAGTATCTTCGGGTGCTATCCCTTGCATTATCCCTTTGGAGTCACTCCCCCCACCCTGCCTCATCAGGGTATGAACCCCTGGGAATTTCTAATCTATTCTTCATCACTGTAATTTTGTCTCTTTTAGAATGTTGCATAAATGAGATTATTACAATAGTAACCTTTTAAAATTGGCTTTTATTTCTTCACTCAGCATAATGCTCTTGAGATCCATCCACGTCACTAGTGGCATGTATGTGTAGTTCCTTCCTTTTTACTGCTGAGCAGTGTTCCATCATACAGATGTACTCCAGTTTGTTGATCCATTTACCTGTTAAAGGTCATTCGGGTTGTTTCTAGATTTTGGCTATTACAAATAAGGCTACTTTAAATATTCATGTATAAGTTTTTGTAGGAACATAAGTTTTTATTTCTTTAGGGTAAATACCCAGGAGTGGGATTACTGGGTCATATGGCAAGTGTGTGCTTAACTTGATCAGAAACTGCCAAACTGTCTTCCAGAATGTGGCCATTCCTTCTAAAATATAAAAATGCCTGGAATATCTTATGGCAGAAAATTATATTTATGCTGACTTTTTTATTTTCATAGAAAATGTATGTTTCTGCTCTATTTGCTTTTCTATGAAAATTATTTTCGTAAGCAGAAGTTTCTGAAATTCATATATAACCACTTGGATCAATAAAACAAATGAAAATATAGCCCATTACAGAGCAGTTCTCCATACTCTGGTAAATGAATGTAAATTTGATGTTTACATAGATGAAGTGTTGAGAGACCAATTAATGTGAAAAGCCAATACTGTACAAATTGCTCCTGAAGGAGCATTACTTGAATCTAACTTTACTTTGTAGAAGTCCTTTTTCAAGGAAATGTTAATGAGACCAATACCAGCTATGCTTGCCTGCTAAAGGATGCGCATGCAGTCATCCCTTAATATCCGCAGGGGTTTGGTTCCAAGACCCCTCTGCAGATACCCAAATCCACAGATGCTTAAGTTAGATAGATAGATAGATAGATAGATAGATAGATAGATAGATAGATAGATATTTGTATATGACCTACGCACATCCTCCCATATTCTTTAAATCATCTCCAGATTACTTACAATACCTAATATAATGTAAATGCTATGCAAATAATTGTTATACCATATTGTTTAGGGAATAGTGAGAAGAAAAAACTCTACCTGTTCAGTACAGATGCAACCATCCTAGGCCTAACTACATAGTACACATTAGCAACAGTGTAACATTTTTTTCTTTTGAATATTTTTTATCTATAGTTGGTTAAATCTGTGGATATGGAGCCTGCAGATATGGAAAGCCAACTGTAATCACATTAGTTAGGAGCCTCAAAGCACAACTTCTACAGAATAAAAAGTTTAAAATCACTACCAAGACCCAATGATGCTTTATAGCAAAGTGGGCCCAATATCCATGGTTCTAACGTGATCTTAAAAGAGGTCATTTGTTCTCCTTAATCCTACACCTCTCAAAAGTCACCCTATTCTTAAAACTATTCTCTCAGATTCTGCTTTTCCTCCATGACTCTCCTTCATGCCTCCCAGGGGATCCTTCATCACAACCAACAGAAAAGTCATTTTCTCAAAAGTTAGTAACCCCATGTGGGCAAATTTATGAATTTTAGCTTCATCCTCACTCTGGTTATAACCGATATAAGAACAACTAGTTACTTATTTGGAGAAAGATCAAGTTTTCTACATATATTTTACCAAATTCTAAAACAAACTCCCAATAAATCATAGATTTAAATTAAATTAAATATAAATACTAGATGGCAGAAATGAGTAAATTGTCTTGCAGCCTTGGAACCAGAAAGGCCTTTCTAACTATAACTAAAAATATAGAAGACATAGAAGAAAATATTGATGAATTTAAGCTACATAAAAATTAAAAATTGATAAAATTAGGCTACATAAAATCAAAGAATACTGCATGGTAAAACAAAACAAACAACAAGCCAAATCAAAAGACAAACATGGGAAAATATTTACAACTCCTATCAGAGACAAAGGAAGAGTCATTTTAAAATATAAGGAGCTCTAGAAATCCAGAAGAGAAATTCAACAGCCCAGTAGAAAACAAAAGATGTCAAATGGATATGAACAGAGAGCTCACAGAAATACAAATATGCCTCTTAACATACTCAATCTCACTCATAAAAAATAAATGCAAATGATAGCATTTTCTTAACTATTAGATTGGCAAAAGTCCAAAATCTGACCATACACTTTTTAGAGAGACTGTGAGGAAACATGCAGTTATACTCCATAGAGTGCAAAGTAGTATCACCCTTATGGAAAAGTATCAATATCTCCTAAAATTACATAGCATTTATTCTTGATCTCAGAAATTCTACTTCCCAATGGTTTCATCAATTTATATAAGTATTCAACATAGCTGAATAAACTAAGGATATAATAAATAGAATGCAATGAAGTTCTTTCTGTATAGATATAGATGGACCTCAGGATATATTAAGTAAAAGGAAAAAAATATTGTAATACTGCATATGTAGTGTGCTACATTTCCGTGTAAGAAAAGAGAAAACAGGAGTGTATAGTTATATTGCTTTTCATTTGTGTAAAGAAACACTGGGCATATTTTTTTTAAAGATTTTTTATTGGGGAATTGGGGGGATGGGAATAGTGCTGGGGAATTGGGGAAAGGGGAACAGACAAGTTGCTGTCGTTTTGTTCTTCAATCTAGTTGTGGAGGATGTTGCTTCACTTGCCCAAGTTGGCACCATCATTGCGCTCTTCCCAGGCGAGGCAGATCAGTCGCCGGCTTCTGGACGGCCGCTCACTGCGGCTGCTGGCCGCTCACGCTGGCTGCTGGCCACACACGGTAGCCCATGGCAATCCACTGCTACAGGGACTGCAGCCCACGCCGTCGCCGGCGACTCACGGCAGCCCAGCTCCAGGTTGAGCTGTTGTTCAGCATCTTAGCTGTGGAGGGCAGTGTCACTGGCCCTCATATGTGGGATCCGAACCGGGGCCCTCTGGCATCCCAAGCGAGTTCTTAACCATCGCGCCACTCGGCCGGCCCTGGGCATATTTTTTTAAAAGAATGAAAGGTTATATGTATATATAATTATAGTTGACATACAGTATTATTCAACATCAGTTTCAGAAATACAATGCGGTGGTCAGGCCTCTACATCAACTATGAAGTGGACTCCCCAAAAGGGCATTGGTCCATCTGGCCCCCTAAGAAATGCTTACAACGTTATTGATTGTATTCCTCGGACTATCTTTTTCTATCCCTGAGGCCATATTGCAATTACCAATTTGTATTGTCTCATCCCTTCCCCTCTCCTTCATCCCCACCCCCTCCCAACTAACAACCCTCAGTTCTTCCTCTGATGGGGGGAGGGGGGTTGTTACTTTGTGAGGGTGAAAAGGGTAACTATTGCATTGTTCTGTACACCTGAAACTAACAATAAAAAATAAATAAATAAATAAAAAACAAACAAACAAACAAACAAACAAACAAACAAAAAAAGAATGAAAATGTTCACCTGAAGACAATGAATAGGGACAAAGTGAATCGGGACAGGGGTGGGGGCAAGATTGTTCATCATCTCTTTATATCATTTTGATATGTAAATATAAATCATATAAACATATTAACTAATCAAAAGTTATACAAAATATAATGTTGTCTGCACATAGTAAGTACTTACCATAGGATTTTCATGTGAATGTCCGCAGTCCTAGGCCAAAGTAGCACAGAATAGCATTTTTAGCTCTCTTACATAAAGCCCTATCCTGAAAAGTGTTCTGTGCTTTACCTTAATTTGCCCTTCCCACATTTTATTAATTTTAAACTTGGAATTGTAGTTGTACCTTCTCAAACGATTGCCCAAGAAGATTAAATGAGATAATACATGTAAAGTGCTTAGCTTAGTGCCTGGTATGTGATACTTTGTAACTGTTAGTGATAGTAAACTGAATCATAAAAGTAATGGGTTCAGTTTAATCTCTGATCAATCTTAGAATCGATAACTACAATCAGAGCAACAAAAAAAATTATCAACTCAGTAAGACCTCTTTGTATGTTTTTGTTGATTGTTTTTCCTCAAAATACCTTCACCAATACTGAATTCCTAGAATTTGAGATTCTATGTATCTTAAATAAGAACACATTTTATTGTAAAAGAAGAGGGAAGAGAGAAGGAGCCACATCAGGTACTTTTTGAGTCTAGAACTCTTTAGATGTTATCGTTCCGGACATGGTTGTATTAGGGGTTAATAAGAGGGGTTTTTGAAGCTTTGCTTTTGACCGGTTGTCAGTTATGGCTTTAACCTATGTTTCTCCCAGGTTTTCCTGGCCCCTAAAGTAGGTTAAGTGACCCTGCACTGTGCTCCTTGTGTTTCTCCTATCATAGCGTTCATCACCTGTGATTCAGTGTCTTCCGTGCCAACTGTCCCTTCCTCCCTTGCAGGTGGGGTGCATCGGTCTTGTCCACCCATCAATATCCCATCCACACCCTTTACTATTGTATACCTAGGTCCTAGCAGTTTCTGGCCACAATAAATGTGTATTGAGTGAACAAAAAACTTGAAAAATTGCAAGCTAAAAGATATTCAACTGCAGAGCCTCGCCCCTCTCCCCCCATCCCCCGCCCCACCATTGCACCCTCTATATACACAATGTAAAGACAGTATGAGGAAATAAAGAAAAAAGTTGTGACAATTACCCAGGCCAGGCAACACCAAAAACACCACATTTACCTCAGTCATCAAGAGTTTTCAGAAGAATAATTTTGCCGACATTTTTTAGGTCTAATTGCTTCAACTCCCTACTTTAATTTGGTCATGTGAATGTGATGATATTTTTTAATAAACTGCCTACTTTGCATGCTTGTCATTGTAGGCTCCTTTACAGGAGGCCCTTCTACTCCCATGCAGCTTTTCTCTCCATTTTTTTACATCTGCCTTTTGCAAAATGTTTTAAATATTTGATTTTAGCCCCTACCACAGACTCCAAATCTGTGTTTGGAATTTGGAGATCAAAGCACTTGTGGCTAATCCTCAGGATATTTGCCATCGTATGACTTAAGAATCCATCTCTTATCAAGTTTCTGTGGTTTTCTGGAGTATTTACTGGTCATACTGTGAAAATGTGCACATCTGAAACTATTTTTGAGTTACGTTTTCCTAATACTTCGCCATATTTAGTGTGTGGGAAAATTTCCTGCTCCCGAAAGGCATGGAGCCCCATCAGGGCATCGCCAGCCTCTATAAAGGATTCGTAGGTTGTATCATCACATGTTTTCAATAAACCCTGTTTTTTGTTCTCCTTTACACAGAGCGTGTCAGATTCAAAAAGCTCATGATGGCAGGAAAGAAATTGATAATGAAAAGAAAGCGAGTCCAAAGTAGGATTTTTTTCCTCATAGCTTTAGGATTTGTTATGAGAGAATGTGTTTCACAGGCCGAGCTGCAGCTTCGTGAGTCGGTTGCCATGAATTGTAATCCTGCCCTGGCTCGTATTATCTTCCACAAGCCTCTCTGGGTCACTATTTCTTTCATTTTAAGTACAGATAAGAACAGCAATATATATACATAGTAGGGTTCATAAGCAGTAACACATAGAAGCAAATATGAAATGAGAAAGAGCTAAAACCTGCCGTCTATCTAAGGCCAATGAGGGCAATTTGGGGCAAGGATTTTATAATTAAAGATGGAACTTAGATGTGTAATTAAACACAATCTATTTGGTGAATAAGCCCTCTAAATATACAGATAGATGAATATGATAGATCTGCACATGGCAACAAGTAGGATTTCCAGAGTTATAATGAGTGTCGGTATTGATTTGTGACTTGTGTTTACTCAGATTCGCTCCTTTAAAGCACTATCTTTTCATTCTTCACAGAAGGAAAAGTCCATTTTCACACCCCAGTGTCTATCCCTAAGGATTATCCAGCAGCCTAAACTGACTCTATTTCTTATTTCTAAAAATAAAAAATCGTGCATTGAAAAAGATTAAGAGAGCCAGGTGTACTGAGCAATTCTCAATTTCCCCAGATAATACTTAGAATAAAGTCCCATTCATGGGTGTCCTTTGCCTAGTGACATTTTAGCTGAAGTGGCATGTTTATCTGCAAAATCCAAATAGCACAACCTATTCAAAGAAGTTCCTGAATGTGTCCTTTCAAAAACTTTTAGTAGTAGGTGATGATTAATCATAACCTGATGTCATCTCAAAGTAATTATCAAGTTTCTCAAAGAAAAATTACAGATCCCAACACTACAAACATAACTGGCTGCCAAGATTCAAAGAGTCAGTATCATTCAACTGCTAAAAGGAAGTGCAAAAAGGGAGTATTGAAAGCTAGGTATTCTGGTTTCACTCTGTAAATTTAAACCTGTAATGACATTGTTCAACTGTTGGCATAAAAACATTCACTCACGTTACGATATGGAACAAGATATCTAAGCGTTGGATTTCATCATAGGATGTTAGGGGATTTCCAGTAGAAGTTTCAGCTTTGATCATTCATTGGTGGGAATCCAAATCTTTTTTTAGACCTGCAGTCAAATACTGCTGTGGGGCTCTGCTGAGCTGAACTGCCTACAGATATGCCATTTGGAATGTGTGAAAATAGGTGCTATGAGGAATTTTAAAACATCTGAGGACATCAATGTACAAAATTGCTGCTTCTAAAGGCCCTTGCTGTACTTTCTATATAAAGGAAAATAATATATAGCCACTGTGTCATTGCCCTAAAACATGTCCTGAATCATCCAAAACTACATGAGACTTTTCATCCTTTTGATTTATTGAGGACTGATGGGATTACACCTACAAGTAGGTAATTTACTCAAGATGCTATAGCGTGCCTTAAAAAGGATGGGCTTGCCTCCTACTCATTCACAATGATTCTCAGAGGACAAATGCTTCTTTCCTGTTTTATAAAAACAGAAACACAGCCTCCTTACATCCTCCAATCTGTAACCAATATCTGAAATTAAACATTTGTGGGGCCGGCCTAGTGGCGCGTTGGTTAAGAGTTGGCTTGGGATGCCAGCTCTGAGCAGCAGGGACCCGGTTCAGATCCCACTTGAGGGCCAGTGATGCTGCACCCTCTACAGCTAAGATGCTGAACAACAGCTCAACCTGGAGCTGGGCTGCCGTGAGTCAACAGCGATGACATAGATTGCCATGGGTTACCGAGTGTAGCCAGCAGCAGCCCTGAGCGGCCGTCCAGAAGCCGGCGACTGATCTGCCTCACCCTGGAAGAGCACAATGATGGTGCCAACTTGGGCCAGTGAAGCAAAGTCCTCCACAACTAGCCTGAAGAACAAAAGGACAGCAACTTGTCTGTTCCCATCCCCCAATTCCCCAATAAAAATCTTTAAAAAAAAAAAAGACCTAATTTTTTGTGTTATTAATAATATTATATTAAGCATTCTTATTCAATGCTTAATATTCAGTGTCAACCTTTGTTGACATCTACAGTTTTTTTTATTAGGTTCAGTTCCTAGAAGTAAAATGACTGCAATGGCAGGTTTCAAATAGCTACTACTTTTGGCAAATAATGCCAAAATTCCCCACCAAAAAAATTATGCCATTTTATTCGTACACAAAATCATGAAAACTTTTTCTCCTTTTCGTTGACAATATTTACTATTCTTTTTTTTTTAACTTTGTGAGTTTGATAGATTAAAATGGCCACGTGTTACTATTTTAAATTTTAAAACTAGGAGTTATAAATAAGAACTTTATAGCATCTAGTTTTTAGCCATTTTTACTTCTTCTTAGGTAAATTTGTATTTGTATCTTCTGTCCCATTTTATACCAGCATGTTTTCTTATTAGTTTATTTTTATATATGAAGGATATTAACCATTTGTCCATCATCACTTATGTTGCAAATATTTTTTCCAAGTTTGTTTTTTGCATCTCAATCTATGTGGGGTTTTTTTAACATATGAAATTTTTAACTTTTGTATATTTGTGCCTCGGTTTCTCAATTGCCAAATGAGGGCTGTTTGTATTGTTTCTAAACACTTGAAATTATAAAATGTCATTTTATTTCTTTGTTTACTATAAGCAAATAACCCATTAAATAACTATTCATCAAATAAGTGTTGACTGTCTACACTGTGGTACATACTGAGCTAGGCACTGAGGTTGCAAAGTAAAGTAAGTGCTTTCACCTGCCTTCTATTACTTGTGGTTTATTGGCAAAGATAAACAGTAGGTAAACAGACTGCTATGTTCCAAGTACACCTCAGAGCTCTGTGAAAGCTTCCTTGATAAGTTGATGCCCGAGCTGAGTTCTAGAAGCAAGTTTGAGTTAGGCAGACAGGGAAGGCTTTCCAGGCAAAGCAGTTGCATTTTGTAGAGCCCTTTGTGAATTTCCCTAATAGCTAACATAAATTTTCCTCTTGCACTTTAAACTCATTTTATCTTGTTATATCTGGGAAAAACAGAAGTGCAACAAATACAATATTCCTCATGAGTATATCCTCAAAACACTTTGTAATCTAACATTTATTAAGTTATTGGCTAAGTAAATACATTTCCTATCTTATACACATGTCCAGTGTTTTGATGTTTTATAACAGCTATTACTTTTATAATTTGAAAACCCACATTTCATTAATATTATCTTAAGTTTAACTGGTAGTAATGCCACTAAAAAGAGCTCAAGGAATTGGAATAAAAACAGTGGTGGGAAGGGAGGATATCATCATCAGGAATATTGTATTTATTGCACTCCTGTTTTCCCCAGTTCTAACAAGATGAAATGAGTTTAAAGTGCAGAAGGAAAATTTATGTTAACTATTTCTCAGACTCTAGAGTAATTTACAAAAATGTTAAAAGCCTGAAGTCTCCAGACAGTTTCTAGGAGTCAAGATGTATCCTCTTGGTAAAGGGGGTCAATGATATGGCGATGAAAAGAGAACTGACTCTGGGTGGTGAGCACACAATGTGATATATAGATGATGTATTACAGAATTGTACACCTGAAACCTATGTAACTTTACTAACCATTGTCACCCCAATAAATTTAATTTTAAAAAAAGATGTATCCTCTTTGTGGCTTACCTCTAGAGAATTTATCTGTCCTTACAATTACTAGTTTAAAAGTGTTCAACCATGCTTTGTTAAATTCTTATAATTATTTCTTTTCATTATGATTTTAAATTAAGCCAAATGTAGTAAAATACAATTGGCCCTCTGTATCTGCGGGTTCCACATCTGCAGATTCAACCAACCACAGGTTGAAAATATTTGGGGGAAAAGAGTTATTATACATTGTTGCTGACGTGTACTATGTACATAGGCCTATGAGGGTTGCATCTGTACTGAATACATACAGACTTTTTTCTTGTGATTATTTCCTAAATAGTGCAGTATAACAACTACTTACATAGCATTTACATTGTATTCGATATTATAAGTAATCGAGAGATGATTTAAGGTATACGGGAAGATGTGCAAATACTATGGTTATCTGCAAATACTATGCCAGTTTATATAAGGGACTGGAGCGTCCACAGTTCATCCATGAGAGGTCCTGGAACCAATCCCCTGCAGACACTGAGGGATGACTGTGTCCTTTCTAATAGGTGCATTATGTTGTGCAATTGTAGTAACAAAATACATCCTGTCAAGTTCAGATGTGCAATTGATCTTGTTTTAACCCAATCTTTGGGTGCATGATAGGGTAACCTTGAATGTGAATCCACCTTATAATGAGAGCTTTTCAGTATTTCAGTAACTAATCCCTCTTTAACAAGGTCCAGGGTAATCAATTTATATTGATTTTATAAATAATAATGAGCAAAGTTCCAGTGGAATCTAATAATAAGCTCTTTTGCAGTCTCTATGTGGCTTAAATATCATTACAGTTTTTACTTTGTTCAAATCTTTGCTGTCTCCTCAAATCTCAACATTTCATCTGTAAATCATTTAAGTGCTTCAGTGAGTATGTGCACCTACTTTCTAATACCTTATGAGCCTGTATTTCACACTTCTAATGGGCTGTTTGTAATCAATAAACTATTTCTTCACTACTTCCCAACTTGTTCACATCTGTTTCCTTTGGGAGAGGCTGATTTTAAGAGCTCAGGATTACATGATTTCTTTTCATGCAATTTGGAGCTCCTCCTTGTTTATTAGCAGTTCTATTTCTTTCTATAGCCCCATTTTCGCTTGATGTACCCATAAAAGTACCATCTGTTTTTAGTATCATTTTATTTCTGCTTTATCCTTCTTGCACTTCTCTTTTCCCTGAATGCTTTATGCAATAACAGTTTATTCTTGCCTTATTATCCACCTGCTTTCACAGTCTACCCCTTTCACCCCACCTCCTCCCCAACTCATGTCACCCTAGATTTTCTTTATCCCAGGAATGGTGTACCATACCTCTTAAGGGCACAACTTTGGTGTCAAGTAAGGGCCAGCTCAGCCACATATGGATCTTGGGCCTTGGCTAGTTGACCACTGTAAACCTTAGTTCTTCATTTGTTAGAAGGAAATGGTAGGAATTCTATCTTCCTCAAAAATTTGTTTGGAGAACTAAATAAAATAATGTACATCAGGGTTTCCCAGCCTTGATACTATTCACATTTGGGGCTGGGTAATTCTTTTCCTGGGGTCTGCTCTGGGCTTTGTAGGAAGTTTCATAGCAACCCTGGCCTTTACCACTAGATGCCAGTAGCAACCACCCTCAGGACAACCAAATAGTTTGTCTCCAGACATTGTTAAATGATCCTTGGGAGACAAAATTGTCACCATTGACAACCATTTATGTACATAAAGCATTTAGTACAATGCCTGGTATATAGTAGAAATATAATAAATATTTGTGATACTGGGTTGTCGGAAAAGTCATGACATATTTTTTCTGTTTTTCATTGCAAAAAATGCATCATGACTTTTCTGACAACCAAATAGATTGATGATCAGATGGATGAATGAATATTCATTTCTAATCCAAGTTTCTAATATAATGCTTGTCATTCAATTAACTGCTTAACTCTTGAATGGATAAATAAATGAATCTGATAGCAATGAGCTTCGAAGGCTGTCTATTGTTTCTGCCTTATACTAAAATGTGGTGTCTTCACTTAAGGCAAGGCTCCCATGTTTCAAAAAACATTTTAGACAATTAATTGCACAGCTTAAGCTATTCTATCCAATTTTCCCCTAGGTTTTTTTTTTCTTCTAAATTTCTTCTATTATTGGGGTGACATTGGTTAGTAAAATTACATAGGTTTCAGGTGTACAATTCTGTAATACATCATCTATATATTGCATTGCATGCTCACCACCCAGAATCAGTTCTCCTTCCATCAGCATATATTTGATCCCATTTACCCTATTCTATCTCCCTCCCCCGTTACCCTCTGGTAACCACTAAACTGTTGTCTGTGTCTATGAGTTTTTGCTTGTTTGTTGCTTTCAGTTTTATATCCCACATATGAGTGAAATCATATGGTTCTCAACTTTTCTGTCTGACTTATTTCACTTAGCATGATAATCTCAAGAGTCATCCATGTTGTCACAAGTGGCACTATTTCATCTTTTCTTATGGCAGAATAGCATTCCATTGTGTGTATATACCACATCTTCTTCATCCAATAATTTATCTAAGGACACTTTGGTTGTTTCCATGTCTTGGCCACCATGAATAATGCTGCAGTGAACATAGGGGTACATATATCTTTATAGAGAAATATTTTCAGATTTTGGAGGTAAATGCCCAGAAGAGGGATTGCTGGATCATATGATAATTCTATTCTTAATTTTTTGAGGAGCCCCCATACTGTTTTCCATAGTGGCTGTACCAATTTACATTCCCACCAGCAGTGTATGAGGGTTCCTTTTTCTCCACAGCCTCTCCAACACTTTTTATTCCTTGTCTTGTTGATAATAGCAATTCTAACAGGTGTGAGGCAGCATCTCATTGTGGGTTTGATTTGCATTTCCATAATAGCTAATGAAGTTCAGCATCTTTTCATATATCTGTTGGTTGTTTGTATGTCTTCTTGGGAGAAGTGTCTGTTCAAGTCCTCTGTCCATTTTTTAATTGGATTGCTTGCTTTTTTGTTGTTGAGTTGTATGAGTTCTTTATATATTTTGGATATTAGCCCCTTATTAGAGGTGTTGTTTGCAAATACCTTCTCCCACTTGGTTGGTTGCCTCTTTGTTTTGTTGATGGTGTTTCTTTTGCTGGGCAGAAGCTTTTTAGTTTGATATAGTCCCACTCGTTTATTTTTGCTTTTACCTCCCCTGACTTTGAGGTCAAATTCAGATTTATTGAGATATAATTGACATATAAGATTGTGTAAGCTTAAAATCTACAACCTATTGATTTGATGCACTTGTGAATTGTAAAATTATTATTAGCCAGCACCTACATTATGTAACATAATTACCATTTCTTTTTTGTGGTGAGAACATGTAAGATCTACTCTCTTAGCAACTTTCAAGTGTATAATAGAGTATTATTAAATATAATTACCATTGTGTACATTAGATCTGCAGAACTTATTCATCTTATAACTGGAAGTTTGTAATCTTTAACTCACATCTCCCCATTTCTCCCCATCACCCAGCCCTTGGTAATCAAAGTGCTAGTGTCTGTTTTTATAAGTTCAACCTTTTTAGATTCCATATATAAGTGATGTACATTGTTTGTCTTTCTCTGTCTGGCTTATCTCACTTAGCTTATTGCCATCAAGTGCCATCCATGTTGTTGCAAACATTAGGATTTTCTTCTTTCTCGCAACTGAACATTTATATATAATATTTATATTTTATATTTATAATATATGATACATTGTATATAATATATATTTATGAACACCTTATTTATCCATTCATCTGTTGGTGGACACTTAAGTTGTTTTCATGTCTTGGCTATTGAGAATAATGCTGCAATGAACATGGATGTGCAGATATCTCTTCAAGACCCTGTTTTAATTACCTTTAGAAATATACTCATAAATGGAATTGCTGGGTCATGTCATAGTTCTATTTTTAATTTTTTTGAAGAACTTCCAAACTGTTTTTCTTAGAGACTGCACCAATATACATTCTCACCAGCAGTGCACTAGGGTTCCCTTTTATCTGCATCCTCATCAACACTTGTTATCTTGTCTTACAGTTTTTCACCATTAAGTATGATATTAGCTATGGGCTTGACATATATGACCTTTATTGTGTTGAGGTATGTTCCCTCTACATGCACTTTGTTGAGATTTTTATCATGAAATTATGTTGAATTTCATCAAATGCTTTTTCTGCATCTATTGAGATGATCATATGATTTGTATCCTTTATTTTGTTAATGTGTCACATCACATTGATTTCAGATGTTGAACCATCCTTGCCTCCCTGGAATAAATCCCACTTGCTTCCAGTGTATGATCCTTTTAATGCACTTTTGAATTCAGTTTGCTAAGAATTTTATTGAGGATTTTTGCATCTGTATTGACCAGGGATATATAATTTTATTTTCTGTGGTGTCGTCTGATTTTGGAATCAAGGTAATGGTGGCCTTGTAAAATGAGTTTGGAAGTGCTCTGTCCTCTTCTATTTTTTTCTTAAGGGGGATGGGGAGAGTTTGAGAAGGATTGGTATTAATTCTCTAAATCTTTGCTGGAATTCACCAGTGAAGCCATCTGGTCCTGGACTTTTGTTTTTAGACAGGTTTTTGAATACTTATTTAATCTCCTTACTAATAATTGGTCTGTTCAGATGTTCTATTTCTTCATGATTCAGTCTTGGTAGGTTGTATGTTTCTAGGAATTTATTCATTTTTTTTCTGTGTTGTCTGTTTCATTAAGATTTACTTATGGAGGTTTACCTTGTTCTTTTGTTTGGAATACTATATTCCTCTGTTTCTTCATTTTCCTTGACTCTCTGTGTTGGTTTCTATACATCAGATAAACCAGCCACCTCTCCCAGTCTTGACAGACTGGTTTTATGTAGGGGACCAGCCTCATCAATCAGCCTACCCTGTGCTTCTAACTGTCTCTCAAACCTTCATTATTGTGTAGCCAGCTTCTTTGTTCTTAATGGCTCCCAGTAACTAAATATACACCAAGGCTGGACCCTCAGACCACAGCTGAGAAAGTATGTAGTGAGGTCCCTTCCTAGGAGGAACTTGGGTGTGAGTATTTTTACATGACTCCTCAGTTCTTAGCCAAGTTGTATAGCCACAGGGAAGGAATGCTCCTGAGACCATTAAGAATTTTGTTTGCTTGTTTGCTATAGTCCTATGGGACTCATGAATACAAACACCAGGTGACCCAGGGATCTTTCCCTCAGGCAGCAGCCTCAAAAGCAGGAGCACTAGGTGTCTGTACAAGCTTTTTCCAGGGAGATACTGGCAACTTGGAGAGGGCTAGAGGGAAAGGGATGAAGGTGACCCGGCTTCCTGAGTCTCCAAGGAGGATGGCAGTCGCCTCAAGAGCAGCGGTTCTCAACCTGTGGGTCGCGACCCCTTTGGGAGTCAAACAACCCTTTCACAAGGGTCGCCTAAGACCACCGGAAAACAAAAAGATATCTACATTATGATTCATAACAGTAGCAAAATTACAGTTATAGAGTAGCAACAAAAATAATTTTATGGTTGGGGGTCACCACAACATGAGGCACTGTATTAAGGGGTCGTGACATTAGGAAGATTGAGAACCGCTGCTCTAGATGCTTGCTAAATTAGAAGCCTGACCCTCAGGCAGCAACTACTGAAGTGCACAAATAGAATTCTCTCAGGGAAGTCAGGAGATGAGCATTTTTGCCTGTTCCCTCTCTGCACAGAGCCATGGGGGATAATTACAGTGAGTGCTCACGCCCATTAATAACTGCTTCTTTGTGTGCTATAGTCTTGTAAGTCTTATGGATGCAAGTGTTGCTGGCTTTCAGAGTTAGGTGTTTGGGGGGCCTGTCCCTCAGGTGGGAGTCTTAAAAGTTGAGGCACTAGATGTGGGATCCAAACTGATAGCCTCTCAGGGAGAACTGGGAATTGGATGTTCCCTCCCAATTGTATGGCATTGTGCTGGGAGTGCAGTTTAGGACAGGAGTGTGTTTCAACCTTGCATACCCATTTAGATGTGGATATTTTCTCATTTACCTAATATATAGGAGGAGTCCCTCAGCTAGTTTCTGCACTTCTGTAAAAGGGAATTACTCTGTTCATTTCATGTATTGTGGGAGTAGTGGAGTTGAGAAGCCTTCTATGTTGCCATTTGTAAAGACCGCCCCTACCCAATATTATGAAAAGTGAATCTTAGTGAGATTAGCTTTTTAGAAACTTTAATGGATGACAGCTATAAACTATAGAGTTGTCGGAAAAGTCATGACATATTTTTTCTATGTTTTTCAAAGGTCATTTATTTATATAAAGAACAAAGATCAGGGCCTGCCGAGTGGCTCAGCTGGTTAAGAGCTCTCTTGGGACGCCAGCTCTGAGCAGCAGGGCTGCAGTTCGGATCCCACATTGAGGGCCAGTGACGCTGGCCCTCTACGGCTAAGATGGTGAACAACAGCTAGACCTGGAGCTGTGCTGCCGGGAGTTGCCAGCGACAGCATAGGCTGCAGTGGGGCTGCAGTGGGCTGCCGTGAGCTACGTGAGTGGCTGGCAGCCAGCGTGAGCGGCCAGCAGCCGGTGTGCCTGCTGGGAGCCACTGGGAGCGGCCGACCAATGACTGGCAATGATTGTCTTACCCGGGAAGAGTGCAATGATTAATACCAACATGGGCCAGTGAAGCAACATTCTCCACAACTAGACTGAAGAACAAAACAGCAATTTATCTACCTGTCTGCTCCCTTTCCCCAATTCCCAAACGCTGTTCCCCTCCCCCCAATTTCCCAATAAAATCTTTAAAAAAACAAAGATCAATCAATGATATGTTGCCCGTTTTGTTCGATAACCTTTTGTCATCTTTCAGTGAGCTTCATAATTCCTCGTTCATAGAAGAACCTGTCTTTATTTGCGAAAAACTGGACAAGGTGCTGATTTACAGCCTCATCTGAATTAAACATTATACCATGCAAGGAGTTTTGAAGAGAGCGAAACAAGTAGAAGTCTGACAGTGCAAGGTCCGGCGAGTATGGTGTGTGTGGCAACACATCCCATCCAAGCTCCAATCATTTTTGACGGGTGATCAAACTTGTGTGTGGTCTTGCGTTTTGGTGATGGAACACAACTCCTTTACAATTAACAAGCTCTGGACGTTTCTGGATGATGGATTCATTCAAACTGTCCAATTGCCGACAGTCTACATTCGAATTGATTGTTTGGTTACTTGGTAGGAGCTCAAAAAACACGACACCTTTAAAATCCCACCACACTGAGAGCATAATCTTCCTCTGATGAGTGTCTGTTTTTGATGTCGTTTGAGGTAAATCATCATGTTGGGACCAAGACCATTTGCACACCACATTGTTGTAAACAATCCACTGCTCATCACCAGTTATCAGCCACTTAAAAAAAATGATCATTTTCCTCACGTTTAATGAACATATTGCAGATGTTTATACACACCGCCAAATGAACTTCTTTGAGTTTATGCGGAACTCAAATATCGAGCTTGCTTACGTATCCCAGCTTCTTCAGGGGGTTGTGAATGCTTGAATGATGGATGTCAATTTTTCTGCAATCTCTCATATCATATAACATGGGTTTGACTCGATCAATGACTTTATTTTGTCGTCATCAACCTCGGTGGGCCTCCCTGACCAAGGAGCGTCATTGAGATTAAAATCACCAGCACGGAATTTTGTGAACCATCGTTGGCACTGACTTTCTTGTAGAGCATTGTCACTGTAAACTTTATGCAACTTTTCACAAGCTTGACACGCGTTCTCCCCTTTATGGAAGTAAAACAGTAAAATATGACAAAAATGCACAGTTTGGTCTTCCATCTTCAACTTGTTGTAAAATCTCCAAAACCCAACCAAATTGCTCAATTTTTTTTTCGGAATGAAGCTAGAACTGTCAGCTTTCAAATGACATAGCAATAACATAGATGTGAATGACTCAAGTACTTCCAAAAATGAACTAGCGCTATCTGTTGCAAAAGTGCATCATGACTTCTCCTACAACCCAATATTATGCTGCATTTTAATTCAGTGCTGAATATTGACATGATCCTTGATTAATTTAAGAGTATTTTAGATTAATATTCCAGTTATTTAGCCACTAATGTGGTAAAAGAACAAAGCTCAAGCTACCTTTAAGTGTTTATTAATCATGTTATTCTCTAAATGCTTACTGAGTGCCTACCATGTTTCAGGCACTATTTTAGGCACTTGGGATACAAATATCCAACTTTGTGGAACCTCCATTCCATAAAGTAATGGACTACAAAAATAATAAATACATAAATAAAAGTAAAGATTACTCATAAATATTAACCTAGGAAATATTCTAGATGGTACTGACAGAAAAATTCCAGTGGATGACTGTAACCCAACCAGAAACATTTTTGTGACTGTGTTCATTGATTGCCATTTGGTTGCTCATTTATGATTTAATTTTACTGAACTCTGACTTTCTCTTCTGATCTGAATTACAATGAGGATATTAAATCAAATTTGTAGTTACCTTTGCATATTTTGTGACTTCAAACATTTATATTATGATTCACTGTGTACATAATTTTTTAAGTTGTCTCAAACCACCAGTGTTCCTTTTACATTTTCTAGGTTTTCTCTAATAAACTAACTTCATAGAATACTTTTTGTACTGTCATATCACATATCTATAGCTGATTTTTTACACTAATATTATATAATATAGATGCTTTTGTCCCTCACCTTTTTCACCTGTAAAATGGGGTCTGTAGAATACTTAACGAGTGTGGTTTTTGTAGAATTAAGTAACATAATGTTTGTAAAGCACTTAAAACTAAAGAAAATGCAGACATATAGTAAGTTTTAAGTGCTGTGTTTTCTGCACCCCTACTAATCATTTACTGATTTCTAGTATTTCTAATATCTTAACATAGTAAATGGGGTATTGTACATTTTTCTTTCCTTCGTACAATTAGGAGGAAGCAGGATTACAATGAAAAATGAAAGCAAATATATATCCTACAGGGCCATATAAGGAATATCTCTTTGTCTGTAAACCACTTGTCTCAGGAGTAAAACCCTCCAAATGATGAAAACCAAGAGAGGATTTGGTTTTCAAAAAAGTTTTTTTTGTTGTTTTTTTTAAAGATTTTTATTGGGTAATTGGGGGGATGGGAACAGTGATGGGGAATTGGGGGAAGGGGAACAGACAAGTTGCTGTCGTTTTGTTCTTCAATCTAGTTGTGGAGGACGCTGCTTCACTGGCCCAAGTTGGCACCATCATTGCGCTCTTCCCTGGCGAGGCAGATCAGTCGCCGCCTTCTGGACGGCCGCTCACTGCGGCTGCTGGCCGCTCACGCTGGCTGCTGGCTACACACAGTAGCCCATGGCAACCCACTGCCACAGGGACTGCAGCCTATGCCGTCGCCAGCGACTCACGGCAGCCCAGCTCCAGGTTGAGCTGTCATTCAGCATCTTAGCTGTAGAGGGCAGTGTCACTGGCCCTCATATGTGGGATCCGAACCGGGGCCCTCTGGCATCCCAAGCGAGTTCTTAACCATCGCGCCACTCGGCCGGCCCTCAAAAAAGTTTTGAAAAAGTTTTTGAAGTTTTTTTCCTGATTTCAAAAGATATAATCATTGTTATAAAATTCCAACACTAGAGAAAGAAATAACTTAGAAAGTGAAAAGCCTATTTATTCACATACACACCTCAACTCCCTACCCCTAGAGATAATTAATGGTAATAATCTATCTATGTTCTCATGTGTTTTTCCTATTTGTGTTATAGATATAGATATAGATATAGATATAGATATAGATAGATATAATATATATGTTATATATATTATATATATGTATGTATAAAATAAGATCACATTGTACATACTGCTTTTCAACTGGCTTTTTATACACTTGTAGAATGACTTTGTGTCTTTGATCAGACATTTAGTTTCTTCTCATTGTCAGCAGCTGCAGAGAGCAGTAACTCAAGGATGTACTTGTGGCTCTCTATGTACCCACAAAGTCACATAGCGTTCAGATCTGATTGGAAAGACCTTTCAGCTGACGTTGCACAGCCACCCACTGACCTTCTCTCTCCAAGTCCTGACCAGAAAGGGGCAGTGGGAGAGTGACTCAGAAGAGCTTTCAGTCCATACCGGGAGACAAGAGCTTTCTGAGTGCAGGGAGAAGGACTGACCTGAAAGAGGACTCCACATTCATAGAGCAGTTAATCCAAAGGATCACAGAAACATTATAAATGCAACACCCTTGAACTGAAACTCCTCTCTGGAGTGTGGATTCCCAGTCAGGCACACTCTACTTGAAGCAGGAAGGAAATTTTATTTGAGGATGTTAAGGTCAAGCTAACTCATTTTTAAATTGCCATAGGAGGCCATTCATCCCCCACTTCACATCTTCCACTTCAAAGCCTTCCTCCCATCCAGATATTTACCCTTGGAGGGATTAAATCCTCTTTTATCTTTTCTATGCTTTCATTAGCTGCATTTTTTTCTCTTTTTAGCTTACAAAAGGGCAGATTTTTTTAAGCCAAATGCCAATATGTCAAATATTAAATATTCATTTCCATGCAATGCGCAGTGTGTATAATTACATAAAATAAATATATTGTAAAAATATAATATTACTTAATTTGTGTCCCAAATTTACACATAATTGACTGACCAGGTATAAAGCGTACTCTATGCAGAGAGCTGAGAGTATACAGCTTAGCTGAGGCCTTTGTTAAACAGTATATAAAGCTGCAGACTCCACAACATAAGAGGATTTTTTTGCCTAAAGGAGCTACAAGCTTCTTTGGTATGAAAACAAGAGACATGATTATACCAAGTGGCACTTTCAGGGCTGGAAGGCAGTGAGGCCTCTGTGGCATCATTCAGGAAGCAGGGGTGTTAGGGCAGAGGCAGAAGCTACTTTCTGCCAGGCAGGAATGCCAATGAAACCAGAGATGTTGTGGAAGGCTGTCCCACAGCTTTATGGCCCCCTGGAACACCAAATTTTCTGAAAGCCATCGTCCAATTTGTTGAAGGTTAAATAGTAAGTGGTTCAGAAGCGCATAGGTAAAGCATAGAATGGTCATGGGGTCAGAACTAAGGTAATAGTAGGTCATGTTCTCTGCCTTCTCACTGTGCAGTCATCACACAGTCCTAGTAGCACTACACCAGGTGGGGGCTCAAGATCTGGTTATTTGTTCCTCAAATAGGTCCAAGTAAACTTTTCTGAAATAATTGTTTTGAGGAATAAAAATGCCTCGTCATGCTACTTATGACTATTTCAACCTGTTTCTTTCAGATACCATTGTTCTTATCGCTTCAATAGCAGTTGTTTCTGCAAAAACTCAGGGTAATATTTTTGCCACGTCTGCACTCAGAAGTCTCCGTTTCCTACAGATCCTCCGTATGGTGCGCATGGACCGAAGGGGAGGCACTTGGAAATTACTAGGTTCAGTGGTTTATGCTCACAGCAAGGTAAGATATGCTTTCTGAGTTACAGAATTTTTTAAACGATTTTTTAAACTTTTTCGTTGATTGCTGTAATATTTAATAAATATATCACAAGCAAATTAGTCATTTTAGAAACTGGTAAAAGCAATTTTGGGACATAATATATAATGGGTTATTTAAGTCATAAATATCCAGGAAGTAGACAAATAAATGGAATCATGAATAGATTTTTTTTTATTTTTCAAAGGTTTTTCACCTCTAAAAATCTTCTGTTCCTTTTTTATCTAGGAATTAATCACAGCTTGGTACATAGGATTTTTGGTTCTTATTTTTTCATCTTTCCTTGTCTATCTGGTGGAGAAGGACGCCAACAAAGAGTTTTCGACATATGCAGATGCTCTCTGGTGGGGCACAGTAAGTATAAAAACCTGTTTTTATTTATTAGATGTTGTGAAATGTTTTCCTTTTAATACAGTGTAATGATTCCTATGAATGGTCTCAATAAAAACATTAACTTCTAAACGGAGTTATATGAACATGTACAGCACTTATAATTGTCTAAAGAGTTTCCCCATCTCTTTGGTTCAACAAAGTTAAGTTCTATTATGTATAAATCATTAGTAGTAATACTTGAGTACTAGATTGTGGCCAAAATAAAAATATAGCATCTTTTAACTGTGATTAAAATGTTGATTGGCTTGTTTGTTTGTTTTAGCTTTGTGGAGCACAGATTTAAATTACCAACTGCTGCATTGGTTTGCCATTCATCACAAAGTTTATCTGATGTAAAAAAAAAAAAAAAGAAGTAATGGTAACTGAATTAAAGTTAGAAGATTAAATTATGGCACAAAAAGTGAAAAAGACTGGTAACCATCTGTGAGATCAGAGATTATAGACACCTCATTTCAAAACTTTCCACTCAAAGACCTGCTTTTCTTTATATTTTTATTAGATAGTTTTCCAAACAAATAAAAGTAATCATGACTCTCATATATAGGAAGAAAATAAACACATGCTAAAGATTTTATTTCACTCTTTTTGTTGTTATTTACGCAAGTATTAATAGGGAACCAGTAAGATGTTACAAGCATTCAAAGGATTATCGGAAGAGCAGAAACATAAAGATCAGGAATATTGAAATGAATGTGCAAATAGAGGCAAAACTGGCTTCTTCCACAGTGTGAGAGGAAAGTTAATTAAGCCACCACTAGACAGAATTTATTTACATGTCTATAGACAAGAATTATTTTGCATTGCTACCTGTTATCTACAATTTACAGAGTTGTAAAATAGCTCAAGGGCCATGAAAGGTGCAGAGCCCCATAAGATCAGACTTCAATAACCTGCAAGCAGGTACTCTAAACAGCATATAATCTTTCATTAAAGCAAAAATGTCCCTACATTGTAATGAATTTAAAAAACAGTTATTGAAACATGTGCCCAATAAGAATGTCACAGTATAAAGAAGTGCTTTATGTAATGTATAAACTATATTTGTTTTTATTTTGTTCCTTAAGACATTCCAAAAATGTATTATGTGAAAATATACAATGTTTGTAATTGTTTAAATAGTTTCCCCATCTCTTTGGTCCAACAAAGTTGTTTCCCATAAATCATCAGTAATATTTCTTGAATGCTAGGTTGTTACCAAAATAAACATGTATCATTTTCTTAAACTGTGATTAAAACATTGATAAGTTGTTTGTTTTAACTTTGTAGAGCATAGGTTTAAGTTACTGGTTGTTGCATTGTTCCATTACTCATCAAAACCTCATCAGCAGGAACTAGAACTCTTGTCAAGGTCAAAGGAAATTTTTCATGACCATATTGAACAGAATTTAATATGTTTTATGGTTGCATAGCAGCAATAAAATTAGTAAGAATCAGAAATGTACACCTGAAGATTAAGATTTTTTTTACTTAAATTATCAGAGTAAATGTCTATAAGAATGTGCCATGGATAACAAGGCATTCTGTTCGTTTAATAATGTGGTTTCTGACTCCTCTCCCATCCACCATGCCCACAAGCAAAGATGGGCATTTTGAAAGAAGGAAAGTGGAAAACCCAAAAGAGGGCAGCCATCTGACATTCTTAAAATACTTTTTACATGTCGAGAGTAAACAAAAATCTGTGACTCAAGGTGGGATAAACTGTGTAAACTGAGAAAACAGGAGGCTTTTCTAGCCAGTGAGAGGAAGACAATTTAATATTCCAGACTTCAAAGCAACAATTTAAATTTAAGTTTAGTTTTTGCTTCTCTTTGATTATTTCGTTTAAACTACTGAGATAGCACCTCTTCCCATGGAGATGCAGTTGTTGAGTTCAGCCAAGCAGCCCTTTATCCTTTATTCCATTCATCTTCCTTTTGTCCTTATTACTGAGAATTGCTGTTTGAGAAACTCTTAATATGCCTCTCACTTAGTCACCAGCTGGTTTCTTTTGCCAGAATAACCCAAGTAGGTTTTCAAAGGTCGTATCTGTGACTTTCAGGGGAGAAACAACATATTTTCATTGATTTCCATTTCACTAGTGCTATTTTGACTGAAGTTTAACTTGTACTTAACAGGTTCCTTGAGTGGGCTAATTGTGTCTCTACTTTTTTTTAAAAGAAAAAAAATCTAGTCTTGAATATAAGAGTAAAAATCTTCTAAGACATTAAGTTTCTAGGAATAAAAAAGGCCTTGTTGGTCCACAGTGGGTTTGTTGATGTTAACTGACTCATGAATGAAATTTTCCAAAGCCTGAAAAGGTACAAAAATCAAACAGAGGTCTTGTTATTTCTATTTATTACAAGAAGAACATATACCAAATCTCCAGTGTGAAATAAAATTAAGTTAGAATACTATACCTTTTATTATGTATTAATCAAGACCTTAAGGAATATATGGTTGGATACTTTGTAGTTAAAGTTGTCCCTGTTGCATATAACAGACACCTTGCTGACTATGGAAGTATCCAGAATAAATAGGGAGATGAAAGCATCCTGAATTGAGTATTTAATCTTAGTAGGCTTTGGTGGAAAAAAAGGAAATTTCCTTTATTAAAAAAGCCCAAAGTCAGAGGTGGTCTCGGAGGTGTGGAGGAACAGCTGAGGCTGTTGGTTTGGGGGTGGGGGTGGGGGGGTTAGACAGCGTGAATACGCACCTGCAATGTTGCCACGGGGACATGGGGGACGGTTCGAGGAATATAATTGGTAATGTTGTGAATATTTTGTGGAGTGTCAGGTGGTCGCATGTCTTGCGTCATGCGTGGGGTAGAGGCTTGATCACTGCACTGTACACCTGAAGCTGATGTTGTATAATATTGTACGTCAACTATAAGTGAATATATATATATATATATATATA
>NW_017731512.1:2328911-2345105 GCF_001890085.2 Hipposideros armiger | reverse complement strand
TATATATATAGTCATGGGACGTGGAGTATAGTGTGGGAGTGGAGTCAAGGGAATTGTAATAGATATGTATGATATTGGTGGGGGGGCGGAGTGAGGCAGCAGATTGGGGAGGGGGATTGTCACTTTGAGGGGTAAAAAGTATAACTATTGCACTGTGTTGTACAGCTGTAACTAATTCTAAAAAATGTGTATTTCATAATAAAAAATAATTTAAAAAAGAAAGAAAAGCCCAAAGTATTGACATTAAGTATCAAAATGCAATTTATCATCCAGGAACATAGTATCCCACTAAACTCTAAATAGTAACTACTAAACTCCCTTTATTAAGAAGATGCTGAGGTCTATTTCCAGGAACAACTTTCGGAGGAATACAATGGGCTGATCAGCACTGCTCAAAGCCAATAACAATTCAAAGAACTTTGATCTCTAAAAACAATCCCATACTAGTGAATAACAGTACCTAGCTCATTGAGTAAGTGAGATAAGGGATGTAAAGGGCCTGGTACTAAAACCATAGCCAGTGCCCAATCAAAGGTAGTGTCTACTGTGGGTGTAGACATTGCTGTTGTGGATGGTGGATGGAAATTTATTTATTTATTTATTTATTTATTCATTCATTCATTCATTCGTTCGTTCATTCATTCATTCATTCTATTAGTTTCAGATGTACAAAGCAATGTAACAGACATTTACACCCCTCACAAAGTGATAACCCCCCAATCTACTACTCCTCTGACATCATATATAGCTGTTACAATAACATTGACTATATTCCCTACGCTTTACTTTACATCCCATGATATTTAATTCTAGTTGACAGTCAATACTATTCTACTTCAGCCTCAGGTGTATAGCACAGTGGTGAGGCATCCACACAGTCCATGAAGTGGTATCGCTGTTAAGTCCGGTACCCATCTGGTTCCCTACATAATTTTTACAACATTATTGATTATATTCCCCATACTGTATTTCATATACTCATGACTATATTGTGACCACTAATAGGTGCTTTCTAATCCCTTCACCTCCCTCATCTCCACCCCTCTCCCATGTAGTAACCATCAGTTTTTTTCTCTAGATCTCGGAGTCCATTTCTGTTTTGTTTGCTCGTTTATTTTATTCTTTAGATTCCACATGTAAGTGATATCATATAGTATTTGTCTTTCTCACTCTGACTTATTTCACTGAGCATAATATTCTCTAGGTTCATTCATGTTGTTGCAAATGGTAAGATTTCATTCTTCTTTATGGCCATGTAATACTCCATTGTGTAAATGTACCACAGTTTCTTTATCTAATCATCTATCAGTGGGCATTTTGGTTGTTTCCATATCTTGGCTTTTGTGAATAATGGTTTAATAAACATAGGGGTGCATATATTTTTTCAAATTAGTGTTTTGGATTTCTTTGGATAGATACCCAGGAGTGGAATTGCTGGGTCATAAGGTAGTTCCATCCATTTCCAGTTTTTTGAGATACCTCCATACTGATTTCCATAGTGGCTGCACCAATCTGCAATCCCACCAGCAGTGCACCAGGGTTCCCTTTTCCCCACATCCTCGCCAACATTTGTTGTTTGTTGATTTATTGATGATAGCCATTCTGACAGGAATGAGGTGGTATCTCATTGTGGTTTTTATTTGCATTTCTCTAATGATTAGTGAGGTTGAACATTTTTTCATATGTCTGTTGGCCATCTGTATGTCCTCTTTAGAGAAATGTCTCTTCATGTCCTCTGCCCATTTTTTAATTGGGTTGTTTGGGGTTTTTTGGTGCTGAGTTGTATGAGTTTTTATAAATTTTGGATATTAACCCCTTATCAGATATATCATTGGCAAAAATCATCTCCCATTCAGTAGGATGTCTTTTTGTTTTGCTGATGGTTTACTTTGCTGTGAAAAAACTCTTTAGTTTGATGTAGTCCATCATGTTTATTTTTTCTTTTGCTTCCCTTGTCCAAGTGGATATATCAGTAAAAATATTACAAAGGGTAATGCCTGTGAATTTACTTCCTATATTTTCTTCTAGGATCTTTATGATCTCAGGTCCTACATTTAAGTCTTGAGTCCATTTTGAATTTATTCTTGTATATGGCTTGAAAAGGTGCCCCAGTTTTGTTTTTTGGGGTTTTATTTATTTATTTATTTTTGCATGTATCTGTCCAGTTTTCCCAGCATCATTTATTGGAAAGACTGTCTTTACGCGCAATGGAAATTCTTGTTGGAAATACCTTTACAACAAAAGGAACAAAAATAGCTGTATGCTTCATCGCAGACCCACAGCTTGGCTACAGAAGGGGCTTGGGAACTAGAAGTTGCAATGAAAAATGTTCTATGTTCTGAAGTGGTAATGAAAGGGGCGTTGGTGATGAAGAAAGTGGAAGAGGGGTGAGTGGAGGTGACTAGGGGCTGAGGCACTGGCAGCTGCTGGAAAAAGAGGATCTTCTGATTGTTGGGAAGAGCTCCATTTAATGTTATTTTCTGTTTTTATTTTCCTCATTTTTAGTTGTTTTACATTTATTCTGAAATAAATTTATAACAGGTTTTTCTGGAGTAATTTTATTTCCTGTTATTTTTTTTCTCCTTTTGATTTGCTTTAGATTTGTTCTGAAATAACTTAAGGTCAGGTTTTCCTGAAGTAATTTTTTTCTATAATTGACCTGGTAAAAGCCAGTTTGTCCTCTTTCTATTTACTGCTATTCCTATGATGAAGATAGTGTTATGGGCTTTTTAAAGATGTGTACAGCAGCAGATAGTATAAATCTACTCTTAAGTAGACATCTGAATACCACCTCCACCTAAGACCATGTGCTTGATTACTTCAGACATGTAGAAGAATTCAGCATCAGCCAGAGGCAGTCCTAGCATTGATGCTGAAGGTCTTACAATCTTTCTCAAAGCAAACAATATAGATGGCTCTATGTACAATGCAGTGCGCTGTGCACTTAACAGGTCACACAGCCCGAATATATGCTATGAGTTTCATCCCCCTGCAAAATCTAAGAATAAGAAATGGTGTACGTTTTTGGAATGAGGGTATTTTTATACCCTTGTCCTTGATAATACCAGTTACAACTCTGAGAATCAACCCTCCTTACACCGGGTTCACCAAGAAAAAATGTTTTCTGATTCGGTGCTGGTACATTAAATGAAAGTTAACAAGTGTTAACTTGCTACCAATGCATTTCCTGGTGGAATCAAAGCTTTACTTGGCCATGAGATGATCAAAATTCACTAACTATTCATGAATATTGGTAATTACCAAGCAAAACCTGAGACACATACCCCAGCTGCTACCTACCATAGCACCCTCGCTGTTATGAACATCTGCAAGCCCCATGCCTACCTGAATGGCATGTATTCATAAAGGGCATTGGTCATGAGCCTCTGTGGGGAAGTCTGTCCTAAGAAGTCTGTTCCCTTTATAATGTCATCTTACACATGGCTCTGCACACTTTTGTTCAGTATTATTCCGTAAGCGTAGAGCATGCACTGTATGGAAGGTAAAAGAAGCATAGTCAGGAGACCTAGGTTCCAGCCCTATCATTATAATTTAGTGGAGATGTGATATTAAGCAATCATTTAATATCTTTGTAAAATGGCAATAACAATGTTACCCAAACACAAAGTTGCTGTGTGTGTTAAATGAGATTAGGACATGCATAGATGTGCTTTGTCAAGCACTAGACAAATGTTAGTTACTACTATCATTACATATTTGACCACAAGCTTGGAAGAACAATATAGGATGCTAATGCCCTGAGCTACCTGCCACGGCAGAACCCAAATTATATGATGCCACCGCCACAGGAGTTTCTGATGTCTAAAGGCTGAAACCTTGCTAATCTACTCATTCAAGATGACCAAATTTCAAAATTAACTGTACAGGTTCTATGACTACCCACTTCCTGAAACCAAGTACTCAGGAATTGGCAAAGAAGAGATATGAGAAGAGAAAGGAGGGGGGGGGAGAGGAAAGGGGACTTTTGACAAACTGCCAACGTGACTCATCCTCCTTTAAAAGACCCCCTAATGGGGAAATTATACTGTACTGTGGAAATCTACAAATAGTATATAAACTTGTTCCATGAATACATTAGCTGTAAACTAGTATTCATAATTGAATCCTCAAAGTCAAACCAATAAATATTTGTTGATTTGTTGCTTGAAGGAAAGAGGAAAGGGTTTATATCTCCTCTTCTGGAAATAATTCTGCTATTAAAAAAAAAAACTGATTCCTAACTGATGTCTAAGTTATAATTTGACCACAGCATCTGCCATCCCATAAAAATAAAACCAGTATTTACATTCATTTTACAGTACTATTCCTGAGGAAGAATTCTTGACTGCTAAACACACTAAGGTGCCCCCTCAGACATCGTTACTACAAATACACCTTTATGCCAATATTTGCAACCCACAGATTTTCAGGAAATATCTTTTCTCACCTTCATGACTGCAGTTGAGCATATGGAATATGGGGGCAAACATGTATCTGAGCTGTTCCCACCTGCCAAGTCACCTTTAAGTAAATGATCCAACTGGAGAGGCAGCACAAACTATCAGGCTTCCTGAGGCTGATGGAGGTGGAGTGACAGGCTGCAGGGTGTCCGTCCCTCTTGGGTCCTGGTCTGTCCATCAGGCTATAGACTGCGATGCATCTGCCAGCTGCCACTCAAGTCATTAAGTGTGGTTGATAAATAGCCTCCTCTCACTTAATGCAAGTATTGTTCTGCCTAAACACTGCACTGAAAGAGATATTGGAAATGTTTTCAATTTATCATTCAATTTTTAAAAGTAAGTTTGAAGTTTCATGACCTTTCCAATGACCATGTAAACAGCATAGTCAAAAACCAGTGCGTAGCGTATAAAAAGATATACCTCTGTGAAAATTTGGACTTTATTCATCTCATCCCCCCTTTGTCTGAAACAACGCTGTGATTAATCTGTCATTCGTTTGGAGTATGAGTGTTGTTTCTTTATCTGGCTTATTAAGAGAGATTATCCTGTGTGCTCTTGGCTAGTGAATTTATTATAATTCCCACAGCAAACTTGTGCTAAATAAATTGCTGGGAAAGGGAGAAAAAAGCCAATGAATAGGAATCGATAAAAAAGAAATAAGGACATAAATAAATACATAAATAAATGTTTAAAATTTAATCTACCCAGCCTCTGTTAACTAGCATCTCTTGGAAGCGCTGGAAATAGGTCAGAAATGAAATTATGCCCAGTACAGTGAACTTCCTCCCGACATGATTTCCTCCAATGCTCTGAAGGTCACACGTGCCACTGCTTAAGGTTCCCTGGAAAAGCTGCTATTCCAAGAGCTCCCTGAAAGAGCTGGTGTCTTCGGGGTCCTGTGGGAGCCCACCTTTTTCTAACTTTAGATCCAAATGAAGCTACTTATAACTCGGTTCCGCCATGGAAAGATTCCCAAAATTTCTAGAAGAGAGAAATGGGTTTGTTGTTTAGCACAAGTGAGGGAGAAGAAGCACCAAATGGCTTCTGCCACTCAGTTCCTGCGCGAAGGGCCTGCTGATAACCATTAACAGAGCCTTCCAGCTGCCAGGAAAAGCAATGAAACAGGATGTGGTTGTACTGTTCCGAGGAGACACACTGGCACTTCAAGGACAGCTTGACCTGAAAGTCCAGAAAAATCAATGACCATCTATCTATGCCAGCCTCATCTAAGGATGGATTTATCGAATGCAGCCAGTCATTGCCTTAGAGAATCGACGGCTCGATCAAGCCAGTGTGAATTTAGAGATGGTTCACATCTTTGTATTGTGTTTATCTTAGAAACGTCACAATATCACCTCTGATGCTACCACTCTGTTTGCCTCAGGAAACCCAGTAGTCCCCTATCAGCCACAAGAAGTGAAATGGTGCACCCAGGAAACCCCCCACCAAACACCTCCCTGACTTGGAGAGAGACGAAACTGCCCCCCTGTTGCCAGATCCTTCCCTCACTTAGCCTGGCAACAAAAGGCCCCTAGGCTTTCAACCAAGTAGCACCCTGAGAAACCTTGACTTTGAAGTCAGGGTGGAGGAAGTTGCTGCAGCCCGTGGAGCTGCTGGTCATTCCAGTCCCCTGCACGTGGTGAGATAAGACCATCCAGGAGCCTGATGAGAGCACAGAGGAGGTGGGCACAAGTCTTTGCTGCCCCCAGAGACACTCCAGGATGCTGCTCTCAGAGTTCACAATACTCCTTTCTCCCCCACAAACCACCCCTGTAAGAGAAAGGGCAACCCTCAGAATGAGGCAGCGCGGGCATTCTTCTCAGAATAAAACACTGAGTACATTGTCACTTTGCTGTGTCTTATCATTCAGAATGAAAACCCACTCTCTGAGCACTGGGCCAAGGAGAATAACGCAAATGTATTGTTAGAATGTAAAGCAAACTGTGAAATGTAACATTATTGCTGTGACCAAACCATGAAATTTCTCCTTCAGATTTTTATTATTATTAATAAACTGCCATGAAAGGATTAAGCTATTTTGCAGGAAAAGTATAGTACATTAAAATCATTTCCACATATTTAAGATTAGGAACGCGTAATAAAATTGAGCCGGAAGATTTTTCCTGCAATTCCAAGGAATTCCTTTGAGAACACCCTACTGATATTGCTAGTGGCGTTTGATTAACGTGGCTACTAGGTTCTATTACAAAGTCCCTCTCTCCAACCTTGGATGAGCTTCCTCTGCCCAGGAGTCCTCTTGTGGACTTATTCTTGACACCCTCACACACCCTCAGAGCCTCACCAAGCCTTTCACTCCCCACAGAAGACCCTGCCCTCTGTGTCACTGAAAGTGAAGGGAACTGACTCAGCACTCCCAATCCTGCCCTCCATTTTCACTGTGTCCACACCTTCCCCCCACAACGGAAGAGGCGTCCTTTCACACTGCCAAGGCTAACCCCTCCAACTGTACCCTTGATTCTGTTTCCTCTGCCTCCTTGGGTACCTTATCCCATCATAAAACCACCACCCCTTCCCTCTCCCATCTCATCCTCTCTGGAAACATGCATAAATATATTCTAGAAAGCCTCCCCTCAAGTCAGAGATTTCAGAGGGTTCTTGCCCTATATCTCTCATTCCATTTGTCACCAATAATATTGAAAGGATACTTGATTGATTTACTAAATATTTATTGAGTTCCTTCTACTTTGTGGCAGGCATTATACTAGATACTAAGGAGATAACAGAGTAAAGACATGGTTCCTCCTTCTAGTAAAGGCAATAAGAAAAATACAGCAAATTACCCTGTACTCATATGACAGGTGACATTAAGAAGCAGGGATCTGAAATGGAGCTGAGCAGAGGACCTGTTGTAAACAAAGTGGGTGGGGAAGGCCTCTCTGATGGCAGGATATTTGGGGAAAAGACCAGAAGGGTGAGAAGGAGCCCTGGAAAGAGTAAGGAGAAGAGCAATTCTAGCTGAGGGAACAGGATGTGCAGAGCCCCTGAGGCAGAAATAACCTGGCTTGTCTGTGGAGCAGAAAAGATGTGGTTAAAATGCAGGGAGCGAGGGTGAAATCAGAATGATCTTGAGGAGACAGGCAGAGATTAGATCATGTAGGCCATAGCTAGGAGCTTAGAATTGATCCTGAATTCAAAGAATAGATATTGAAGTCATTGTCACAGAGTAATAAGAAAATGATGCCCCTTGCAAGTGTGTGAAGAAGAAACTGGAGGGAGCAAAACCAGAAAGAGCAATTAAGAGGCTGCTGCTGCAGCCTGCTCTACCATGGTGGCGGGGAGACAGAGGGAAGGGGAGGGATTTGCAATATCTTTCGGAGATAAAATGAATGGGACTTGCTGATAGATTCAGTGAGGGGAGTGAGGGAACGGAGCCATTAGGGTGACTCTGCGCCTTCTGACATGAGCAGCTGGGTAAACGGCGGCGGTGCTCTGGATTTGGGTGGGAGGAGATACATTTGAGGGAGCAACACATTCGGGAGAAACAAGTGTTCTGTTTTAAACGTGTTAAGTTTATATATGTGCAACATCCAAACAGAAACATCAACCACAGATGTAAGGAGCTGGAGCTCAGAACAGTGATCTGGCCTGGAAGTGAAATTTAGTGTGTTCAGCGTGAAAATGGTATTTAAATCCGTGAGAGCGTTTAAGATCGCCTGAGAAGAGAAAAAAATAGAGGAGATACAAGAGAAAGGAAAGTTAGAGGAAAATATAATTTTTAAAAACAGAAAAAGACACAGAACCACACCTCCAGAATCCAATACTTAAAGGTTGACTAGAGTAGGAGGGGCTACATAAGAGGAGCCACCAAAGATATAAAGGGAAAACCACAGAAGTGAGCAGAGCAGAGAGAGTCTATGAAGGGGTGGTCAGCTGAGTGGAATGCTTCTGAAAGGTCTGGCTTCGTGGAGTTCGTCTCCCTCTATCATTTCTGCTTCTCAAAATGTTACCCATCCTTCAAAGCCCAGGTAAGATAACATGACCAAAGCAACTACTTTCTTAGAAATCACCAGGGACCACCCATCTCTATATCCAATATCTTTTCTCAGCCCTCATTCTCCTTGTTACCTATAAGCCTGTGACATCGGGGATCAACTGGTCCTTTGTGAAACTCTCTCTTCTCCATTGAGTTTCTGTTTACATAACCCATTCCTAGTTCTCCTATTTTTTTTTTTATAAAATTATTCTTCGCTGACTTTCCTTTCCCTTCTATTCCATAAATGTCTGTGTTTCCTAAGTTGTCTTTGGGCCCCTTTGTGCAATGCTCTGCAATCTCATTTATTCACAAAGCTTCAACAACCACCCTGTACCTGATTCTAAAACCCAAATCTCATGCCAAACCCAATCTATCTCTCTCTCTCTCTCTCTCTCTCTCTCTCTCTCTCTCTCTCTCTCTCAAAGACTCAGGCTCTCGATCCCAGTTTCCTGCTCAACATTTCTAGATCAGGGTCACACTATTTTAAAAACCTTTCTTTGCAAAACCAAACTCTTCATCTTTGCTTGAAAACCTTCTGATTATATTTTTATTTATGGTGCAGCCATCTTCCCCTTGAAATTATCAAGTCCTTGTTGACTCAGTCTTCCCCTTCATCCCAGATAATCAATAAATGTGTTTCTATTGAACTTCCTAAACACTTCTCTTGACTCTCCACTACCACGTAGTCCTATTGCCACTGTTTCAATTCAATTGCCCCATCATTCTGTGAAATCACAGGCCCTAGAGAAGAGGTAGAACTCTTCTAAGTGGCATGGGAAACCCCTGGAGCAATTTGACCAGGGAAGAGACATGACCTAATTATCGTTTTTCAAAGACACTCCCTGATTCAGCTTCAGCATATCTAATTAACCCCCTCTCTCACTAATCCTCTTCAGACCCATCAGGCTCCAACTCAAATAAACAGCTTAGACTTTCTAGAACCTACCCTATTCTCACTGCTGTGTAGCTGGTCACCTGATCTCCCACCCCATTCCAGATCACCCTCTGTCATTTCTGCCTTTGAATATTACTCCTCTTTCAAAGCCTATATATGATGACATCTCCTCAGTAAAGCCTCTTCATCCCTTCTAAGCCAGTAATAATCTGTTCTCTTAATTCCCCTGGCAGATTAATTGTGCATCCATCACAATACCTGTCTTGCCCTATTTTGTGTTTTAATGATTTGTGTGTGACATTTCTCCCCTCTTATGCCATAAATATCCGAGGACAAGTACTATGTACCCCTCATTTTTGTTCCACTACAAATCATAACACATACCTTGCACACACCAGACCTTCAGGAAATGCCTGCCAAGGTAATAAATGGACAGCCATAACTAACATAAATGATTGCTTTGTGTACCGATCCAGTCCTAAATCCATGGTGCTATCATTTCTGTATCACTGATGGTTATCCACTTACTTAAATAACCTTTCTTTGAATACACTTTAAAAAGATGGAAAATTGTGTTATAAAGGAGGAACAAGTATGTAGGTTATTCCCTATCTTAAACAAAGAGAAGCTCTGTTATGCGTCATGGAAAATTAAAGCACAGTATTAAAATGCACCAACAAGTCTTGTTGAAGAATGATTTAGTGGAAACGTTGCTTTGCCTCCTGTTCGTAGGTCCTAACGTTCACGTACTTAAGCTGCACATTCTATTTATTTTGTTTTTAGATTACATTGACAACGATTGGCTATGGAGACAAAACTCCCCTAACTTGGCTGGGAAGACTGCTTTCTGCAGGCTTTGCGCTCCTCGGCATTTCTTTCTTTGCACTTCCTGCCGTGAGTATCTTTGCAAAAATAAAGCAGTTTAAATAAGATCTTAGAGGTTTATTAGTGTGAGTTTTTGCAAATTCATATGCCTGAGAACATATCTATATCATTTACAAACATAATTTTTCTGATAAAATGTTGACTTTCCTACATCTATCTATGTAGATAATTTATAAAATATAATCTTCCCTTGGAGATGCTTAGCCTGAGAGTTTTATATCAGCTGGATCTTTCTGACCAAATAATAATTCAGATGGCATCACCTTTCTGTCAACACGCTACTAGTACATTAGAATATTTGTAAAGACTTAAAGATTTCTTTTTAAATTGATTGCTCCAATTTGGTTTATAATGTATGCTGCTGAAAAGATGGATGGGCACAAATGGAGTATTTACCTCTTCAGACCCATTTGAGTGACAATCATATGACCTTAAATGATTTTCAGTGTGTCCGATGATTTATTCTTTGTGTCATCATCATTGATTTTTCATAATGAGCAGCTTCTGCATCTTATCACAATGAAGAGCACATTTATCTTCTCCCAAGCTTCTGATTATTTTCTCCTTAATGGATGAAGCTTGTCTTTCTGATCATTTTCTCCTCTTGTTTCTTTAAAGGAAATTGGTCAAAATATTACGATTTGCCTCTATCCACAAGCTCTCACTTTTGTTCACACCACCCCTCATGGGGGAACAGAGCCAACAAAAAAGCAGTTTTTAAAGCAGTGGCAGCAGTCATGCTTAAGGAACAACAGCCCCAGTCTCACTCCAGACACGAGCTGACTCACGTCATGGTGTCTGCTGAGCAGAGACCCCACAGCACCCCTCCAAGGGGAGCCAAGGCAGTGGGGATTTTCACACCACTGCCCTGAGCTCACGGGGCTGCTTCTGTGCCCACGAATCAATGCAAAGGACGTGCTTATCCTTCTCATGGCCACTGCCCAACCGCAGATGGACCAGCTCGTTCTGCCCCAGACACAACGTCACAGAGAAGAGACCGAAAACACCACACAGAAGCTTGAGCATTAGACCTCATTGTGAACTCTGTTGTTGTCACGTGCTATCTATATGGCCATTTTAGTTTGATCGGGCTGCTGTAACAAGGTATCACAGATTGGGTGACTTAACCAAAGAAAGGTATTGTCTCTGGAGGCTGGAAGTCCAAAGTCAAGGAGCTGGCAGGGTTGGTTCTTTAGGAGGGCGATGAGAGAAGGATGTGTTCCAGGCCTCTTTCCTTGGTTTGTAGGTGGTCTTCTTCTCCCTGAGTCTTTACATCGTCTTCCCTCTGTACATGTCTGTGTCCAAATTTCCTCTTTTAAAGACACCAGCCATATTGAATTAAGGCTCATCCTAATGACCTCATCGTAACCTGATTATCTCTGTAAAAACCTTATCTCCAAATTGGGTCTCTTCTAAGTGATTAGGGATTAGGACTCCAATATACGAATTTTGGAGGGACACAATTCAGCCTATAACAATAGCCTTGGGTACATTTCTTCATCAGTATAGTGGAGGAAGAATTATTAGGCTCAGAGAAATTTTGTGAAGACCTACATGGTAATGTAAGTCCAGTGCTTGTCATAAAAAAAAAAAAAGAAAAACCTTTTTCCTGTATGAATCTAGATATATGTGTTTTCTGTTGTGAAACAGACAAAATCAAGGAGAGTCAAAAAAAGCATCTCACTTACTCAGTCAACTTATCTGGCAATGCCAATTATTTAGAACACAGAGGAGATTCAATCAATAATCAGATTCCCTACAGGAAAATAAATTTACAAGTAATAAAATGTGGCCTTGGGCTTTTTTCCCAAAATAATGGCACAAAATACCTGCTGCTTTTGTGTTTATACTTATCCTGAGGCCACATACGTAATAACCTCTGTGATCCAGTGACAAACTACAAACAGGGAAGTAGGCAACCTGTGGACTGTGAAAATCAACAACAGTGTATGTGCTGTCCTGGTAGAAGAGCCTCCTGAGACCTACTTATAACCTTTTCTTAACTTAGGGAACATTTTGATAAGCTTAGCTATATAGCTTCACAATTCTTTGAAGATTATAAACAGCAAATATTGAGGTAGGCTGATAGAACAAACATGACAACAGGAAGAGATGGTGAAAGACTGACAAGGGAAGGAAAAGAAAATCTGTAAGAAGCAAGCTACAAAAAAGTGTTCAAAATGTATAATGACATAGGGCCAATTAGTGTTAGGGTCAACCCACCTCTGGGAGCTAGCTGCATCCAGCATGAAGAAACACCTGGTCCCCATCAATAAACTCTGGGCCATCACAGAGGGATTAAACTGTGTCACTCTCTTAGGTTCAAGATCAGAGACTAAGTAATCATTCTTGGAAAATTTTCCCAATAAAGTGATTATAACTTTTTATATAAGCAATTAAATTAATATATGTTGGAAATCAAAAAACTTGCTTGCACAGAACAGAACATTCCCTAACAATGCCAAGAAAAGTAAACCTTACCATGGATCTTTTTACTGCAACCTTATATTAGATGTTAAATTCCTATATATTGAATGAATGACAAAATGGTTCATATATTCCAAAAAAAATAAAAAAAGGTGGCTGGAAATGCCATTATGTCTTGTGCCTCCGCCAGCTGACATGTCTGATTGAGATTTAGGAGAGCACATTGGCATTTTGCTAAGAAAGTTAGAAGTGGATTGTGGGCTACCCCTGTCAGAGGTTTCTCCCACCCAGAAAACCTGAGGACCAAGAAAGAGAAGAGCCTTTTACCCTCTTTCCCTCAAAGTAGAAGGACTCTTCTGCACACCACAGAGTCATGCAGACCACCCTTTCCAAGCTCCACTGGGGGGTTTCTTTCCCTGAGGCCCACTGCATCCTGGGCTAATAAGCTTGCAGAGGCAGCTTCAGTTCCTGGCATGGCCCTGAGGAGCAGGCCCTTGTCTTCAGGATGCTCCCTTCCCTCCTGCTAGATACTCCTGCTAAAAGTCTTTCAGTCTAGTCCAGGGGTCCACAAACTGTGGCTCGCGAGCCACATGCAGCTCTTTGGGTACATTTTGTCTCAAAAGTTTGCCGACCCCTGGAAGAGCCAATCCTGTCCCTCACAACAATTTAAAAATTATTCAAGAGCCATAAATATATTTTTACAAATAAGGAAAATTTAAAGTAATATTATAAATGAAACTATGATAGTTTTATTTTCATTTTCAATTTTACTTCAGAGTCACATGTACGTACCCAAAGAACCGCATGTGGCTCACGTGCCGCAGTTTGCCGACCCCTGGCAGCTCTTCCATCTCAAAAGTTTGCAATGCATGGGGTACGAGTTAGGCTCATTTAATATGGAAGATATCAGGAATAAATATTTTAAATGCTTACCAAAACATGTTTTCTTTCCATGTGGTGTTTAGGTAGCACTTCTTGGCATAGTACCAAAATTTAAAACCTACAAATTTAAGTCATATGATCTTAGAAAAATGGATTCAAACAAAACTCAATTTCTAAGAATTTGTATCTATTGGTATCAATATTGGAAGGGATGGCACATAATTATATTTATGTGTGTTATATATGTATATGTACAAGTATATAAACATAATAGACTTTATTTTAGCAAACTTCCATTTAGACTCACTGAGCTGTGTTCTAAGAGAGGTGGTAGAAAATTGGAATGGAGCAATCATGAGACGATGAGCAGACCTGGTTTAATAACGGTTGTAATATACAGTCTGGTCCAAGAGATATGTAGCAAATATTTGCCATCAACTAATATAAGTTTCTAAGCAATGCCAGTGTGACTTTCAGCACATTTTGGGTTGTTTAGCAGATGCTAAGTTTATGCTGTTTAGGGTCTGTCGTCATTTTCCAAAAGGGGTTTAAGTCTGAACCTCATATCTACATACCAAGTGCTCCAAAATGGTAGCTATTACTATTCATTCAATATCTACAAAATCGAATTGTGCTCCATCTGAGTGGATTATACATCATACATGGTATAAATATATGCTATAAATTCTAATGTTTTATATTCACTTACATGTTTATACTTCATGAAAAATGACATTAAAAAGAAAATACTTTTTTTCTAAATGATCAAATAGCAGGGAAAAAAATTAGGAGTTACAAATGACTACAGTTGATCTGGATTTGGAAATGGAGAGCCATTTTTTATAGTCTCCAAGTGGAGAGAAATGTTCTTTAAATCTGAAAACAAGATCATACAGTTCAGGTTTTTATAAAGGTTAGTTGGTGTAATCACAACCTATATGAGATAAAGATCTTAGCCTGAGACAGTCACTGGAAAAGAGATGGAAAACAGAACCTATGACATAATTTCTAGTTTTATGGTACAGTCATTTATCCTAATTAATAATGGAGTCAAACATTGCTCTTTAATAACAAATAGTATTATCACGTAATTGTATTTTAAACCTACAGTAGTCCACCCCCATTATTGCAGGGTTTTTTTCTGTGGTTTCAGTTCCCATGGTCAACCTTGATTAGAAAGTATTAAATGGAAAATTCCAGAAATAAACAATTCATAAGTTTTCAATTGTATGCCATTCTGAGTAGCATGATGAAATCTCCCATCCTCGCGCTCTGTCCTGCCAGGACTTCATCCAGGGTATCCACACTATATACGCTACCCTCTCATTAGTTGCTTAGTAGCCATCTCCATTATCAACTGGGTTATCAGAGAGAGAGAGAGAAAGATCACATTCACATAACTTATATTACAGTATATTGTTATAATTGTTTTGTTTTATTATTGTTGTTGTTAATCACTTACTGTTCCTAATTTATAACTTAAACTTTATCGTAGGTATATATGTATAGGGAAAAAATAGCACATACAGGGTTCAGGACTACCTGCAGTTTTAGGCACCCACTGGGGTCTTGGAACACATCCCTGTGAATAAGGAGGGGACTACTATAGTCACATTACTTATTATCTGGTTACTGTCACAGATGTACTCAGAATTGTGGAGTCTCAAGATAAGAGGAAGGTTAAAGGTTATCTAGAACCCAAAAATATCTTAGCCAAGTTGTCATCCAGCTGAGCCTTAACACCTCTAAAGATGGGAAACCCACCACCTCCCCAGGCAGCATATACCATCTTTGAGCTACTTTAAAGATATAAAGAAAAGAAAAACAACCATTGCTTATCTGTGATGAATACTGACTTAGTACTTAGCAGACTCCCATCTCTCACCCAAGGGTTTGACTCCTTGAAGTTTAATAAAAAGCTAATAATTTATAGCTAGCAAATACAATCCATTGGCTTGAAAGCAGTAGAGCTCATGTTCCGTGCCAATAAAATAGAGACTAGACAAAGCTCAGAAATGGAATTCAACAAGTTCCAAAAGCCAACCCAAGGCTGAGACAAAACATCTTGATTCCACAATGTTAGAACAAAGCAAGCTGAAAAGGGGGAACATTTTAAAGGGCCAAAATTTTGGCAGATCAAGATGATATACAGAAGGAAGCAAACCAGCCAAAAAATTAACATAAACATAGGAGGGACATATAATCTTATAACCCCAAAATCTGAATAGGTGAGCCAACACCAAAAAAGTAAGGAATGCCAAAAGTGTGAGATTAAAACTTAGGGAAGTAAGAATGTGCTTTGCGCTGACCCATGCTCTTATCTTTAATATACAAAACAGGCAAAATGGAAAACCTTCCGTGTCTTCAAAACTGAGTGTTTGTCTTATCTGGATAACTGTCCTCTCCCCACCCCCTTTCACTTTACTTTGGTCGGTATAGAATTTTAACATCATGAGGATTCAACTGGGACAGATTTGAAACGCTCTCCCCCACCATCTCACAAATGGAAAACATAAAATTCAGTAATTTCATCAAAGTGCTAGAAAAACTCCCACGTCCACAACAGTGAGACTTTAACTGTCCCAGATTTAAAATCCACCTCTGTCCAAAACCAGAGTTCATGTCCTCCATGTTCCAACACTGGATAGCAC
>NW_017731512.1:2320778-2323380 GCF_001890085.2 Hipposideros armiger | reverse complement strand
AATTCTTAGATGTGAAAAATATTACAGCAGAAGAAAAGAAAACAAAGGGAAGATAAAGTTGTGAAAATCTCCTAGAAAGTAGAATTAAAACACAGAGATGGAAAATAAGACAAAAAAGATAGGAAAATTGGATAACCCTTCCAGGAGATCAAATATCCAACTAACAGGAGTATCTCAAAAAGAGTACACAGAAACTAGGAAGGATTTTATAAAAACTATTGTATTACATTATTATTCTCTGGAACTGAGTGGCTACAGTAAGAGGCCCCAGCAAGTGCCCACCCCTCTGAACTAAATACTTCACAGTGAGGATATCATAGTGAGATATCTGTACACTTGCAAATAAACGAGATCCTAAATGCTTTCTGGGCAGGAGGTATCCAAAATGTCAAGAATCAGGACTGCATTGGATTTCTCATTAGTAACCCTAAAATTATGCCATAGTGGAACTATACTTTTTGAATTATGTAGAAAAAATAATTCCCAACCTAAAATTCTACTCAGCTAAACTATTCATTGAGTGTAAGAGTAACATAAAGACATTTTTAGACATGCAAGATCTCAAAACTTTACCTTCCTTTTACTCTTACTCAAGAACCTACTCGATATATATATATACACATATATATGTATATATATATATATATATATATATATCCCATATATATATTTAAATATATATAATTTTTTTTCATTCATCCATTGATGGACACTTAAGTTGTTTCCATGTCTTGGCTATTGTGAATAAGCTGCAATAAACATGGGAGTATAGATATCTCTTTGAGATCCTGTTTTCATTTTCTTTATATATATTCCCAGAAATAGGATTGCTAGATCATATGGTAGTTCTATGTTTAATTTTTTGAGGAATCCCCATATAGTTTTCCATACACACACACACACACACACACACACACACACACACACACGCAATGGTGTANGGTAGATGGCAATACCTGTCCCCATAGCACTTGGTGGGTCATTTTCCAATCTCTGTGCCTCATTGCTTAGTAGAGCTACTGTTCTATTTTGTTTTTTAAAATGAAGCTGGAACTTAGCGTACAGCATTGGATTTGGGCAAAGGTTCCCTGCTCCCAAACAGAAAAATAATATATATTTTCAGTAAGTAACATGTGTTGTCCAGGTTAATGAGCCATGGCAGCAAGGCCATGCACAGGTTAGCAGCTGTGTTGCCCCTGGAATAACCTAGTATGACTTATGAATTGCTGGGTGAAACATAATTGATCATTAAGTGATGGAGCAGAACATGGCGCTGTTCCCTGCATTACAATTACCTTCCCCCGCCAGTGGATGCCAGTGTTGTGAAGAACAACATATTTGTTTAGAATGTCAAGCTTTAGTGCCTGTAGAATTACTTTTAATGTCATCTAGGGCAATAACTTGAAATAGTTATCCTATTGTAAGAGCTGGTGAGACTATGGAATATATCAGAATATATCAGAGAATATGAAATCATAGGCATAGTATTTCAAAGCTAACTCATATAGGTTAAACATTTCATTTTCTTGTCAATTTGCTTCAGCACTAAAAGGAATGCTTCTCCTTTTGCCATCCATCTCTTTTGGGAATAACATCATCCTAGAACCAGGTTGTTTAAGAATCACAAAATATGTTTTTCTATAGATCCATAAGGTGGAGTTGGTATTTAATTATAAAAATGGTGATTATACAATCTAGATTCTTCCCTTCCTGACAGTGGTGGGAGATCCAGAACTCCTAACTGAAGGAGTTTAGGGTGAACTGACGTGCTGAGAGACTAGTAACAAGCACCTTGTTTTAATTTATACTGCAGGTTTAAGGGGATGGGTGGGGGGAGTGGGGAAACCACTACACAGCCCTACCCTTCTTAGCCTTTACCTGTGATATGAAGTACATTCAACAGAAACGGAACCAGGGAAAGAAGTGGGTGAGGGTGATTCAGTTATACTATGAAATGTATCTGTTTTGAATCTGATGACTAAATGAGGATATTAATTTTTAAATCAAGCTATTATGCAACTCTTGACCAGGAAACGGACTATTGGGCATGACTTCTAATACAAACCACTGAGAGTCTCTATTTTTTAAATTTCCTGGTTTTAAAAGAACACTAAAGATGAACTTTGTTTTCTTGAAGGAAGAGATCCCTAAGTAGTAGGAGTTTAAGATCTGAAACCAAATGATGATCGCCATAATGAAAAGAGGTGTCACACACTCTCGTGTGTGCACACAAGATGCACTGGTGACCAAACTGATAGCCTTCCATCCTTTGACACTCCCTAGCTAGTTATGAGGTGTTTCTATTATTTTAAAGAACTTTTCCCCTTACTGTTTTTATCTTTTAATTATCCTTTGTTTCTTATCTTTTAATTCTAGAACAATGTTTTCCAACCTGTGAATGCACAAGTTATTCCATGGGTTCCTTGCATCCATTCAGGCACCAAGCCTTGTCTACACATGGAACCAATGATCTATCTTACACATATCTAGGCTACTTGCTCTCAGGAGAATAGAGATACTGTTGTCACGAATGAAGTTCAAATGTATTTAAAGCCCTTACTAATTATTAGCTTTTTATTGTATATTTCCTCAATCAACACAT
>NW_017731512.1:2236666-2315053 GCF_001890085.2 Hipposideros armiger | reverse complement strand
TCCATGTGTTTTCATTGATTACTCTGGACCACTCTGTAAATTTTGCTTATATAATATTTGCAAAAACTAACATTTCAGGATTATACAACAATAACTGCTTTATTCTCTATAAGATGTCAAGATGCTTGGCATAGGTTTTCACAGATTTGTAGGATAAATCAACATGAGTCATGTGAGCAAGGCTCCAGGCAAGGAACTTCAATTATTTCAACCTTCCTTAATAACATTATAAAAAAAAAGAAAAAACCTTCAGGCCTTACTATACATTTTTCTATATTTTATATCACTCCTTGAACATTTTATTGAAGTATAATGTACATACAGAAAAGAGCACATATCCTATAAGAACTGAGCACTCCTGTGTGTGCAGCCAGCTTCCAGATAAAGAAACAGAATATGGCCAGCGCCTCTTCTTTACCCTTTTCTTAATCACTCACTGTCCCCCAAGGGTAACCACTGTGCTGCCTTCTGAAAATTCCTTTTCCTTGTTTACTTTATTTTATTTTTTTGTACTTTATAGAAATGGAATCTCACAGTATGTACTCTTCTGTGTCTTGTTTTTCTCACTGGTCATTATTCATGTAAAGTTCATCTATATGATTGAGTGTAGTTAGAGTGTACTCTTATTGTGTACCATTCCATTATGTTAATACTCACAACTTATCTATTTATTCTACTCTTGATAAATATTTGAGCATTTCCAGCTTTGGTTTGTTAAGAATAGTGCTGTTCTGGCATTATTGCATGTATCTTTTAATGAACATCTATAAGCATCTCTGTTGAGTATCTATGCAGGAGTATGTAGCTGCATCATAGAGTATGTATGTGTTCAGCTGTAATAGATACTGCCACGCAGCTTTCCAAAGTAGTTGTGTTGATTTTTAACTTTTTGTTCAGCACACATTTATTCGATGATATTCTCAGGAAAAAGAATATTATTAGCTCACTGCTTTCTTCACTGTAGGTTTCACAATCATGAATGATGGTTATATAGTAAGAATATGACCCGTTTAAACAAATTTGCCACATAAATAGAATGCTTTGATTTATGAATTATAATAAAAAATTTCCTCTCAGGAAATTGGTCGTTAGCAGTGTTTCCAGACTTATTACAAAGGAAGAAATTCACCAAAATCTATATGGAGAGTCAGTTCAGGCAGTCTCTCCCACAGCCAGTTCAAACGGAGGCCTTTCCAACAGTCGTCGAGCAGTCGGCAAAGGACTGGGAGGGATTCAAAGACCAAGAGCCAGGCGATCTGAGATGATGCCTCAACGCTACCAACCTTGCGTAAACCTCTTAATTTATCGGAGCCTTTATTTTCTCATCTACAAAATAGGCCCTTAATCCACACACTGATTGTGAGGGTTACACGGAAATACTTCATATTATATATGTCACATAGGATTATATGAAGTAGTCAGAGCTTATGTTTTACATCAAGGACCTAGAAACACATTCTTAGACTATGACATTAAATCCCTAAGTGCTTTCCAGTTATATTCCTAGAGAGTGCGTTTTCCTCTATCCCGTTCAGTCCTGCTTTTTGTTATCACTCTTCACCTTAGCATTAGAAGTGTTGCGTGGTTCAACTTCATGGAATTTCACTAAATCATTAACATAGCCTGGTGGTCATTAATTGACCACCTAGTGGGCCAGTTACTTTACAAGTTGCATGGTGGGTTTTTGGTAATCCTTCGCCTCCATCTTTTCAAATAGTGATTCAAGATGTGCGTTTGGGTCCCAGAATGCATGTTTGTGCTCAAGTAGTTTACCTTGGATAATGTCATATCTTTCCCTAACCAATTCAAAACTTGCTTTATGGTATACATATTGGTACCTCTGTTCTTTGGTGTGAGTTGTTTTGAAAAGCCGTTCTACCGATGTGACAGAATATGTTTAATAGCCAATTAGAAATGCCGAAGTGGCCATCCCCCTTTGGGCATTTATCAGGGCTAAGTATGACAAGGAAAACATTCTTAATGTGTATTAACTTAAAAATCTCCCTTTATTTCATTCTATCTTCATTTATTTTTCTTCTTTATGTCCCGGCTATGTCGCATGCAGTGCGTTTGGCGTAGTTATGCAGCTGATGAGAAATCCGTTTCCATCGCAACCTGGAAGCCACACTTGAAGGCCTTGCACACCTGCAGCCCTACCAAGTAGGTAACCGTGTGACAGCTGGTGCTGTAGTCATGTCTCTTCAAGGTTGTAAAACAAACCACACACACACACACACACACACACACACACACACACACAGAGTCAACTTTTGGCTTGTGTATTCCCTGCTGCTCTTTGAGAAATTCAAACCTGTTCAGTAGCAACTCAGGCCCAAAACAATATACTCAGGAACTCAGTATCATTCCTCACCACTCACAGATGGGGCTTAAGGATTAAAGGACTCTAAACTTTTATAGAGATTTATTTCTACTATTTCATGCTTATTTTCTAATATTTCATAAAGCCCACCAGAATTCTAAAGGTAAGCACTATAGTACTTGAAAAACAGTGATTGTTTTAACTCCATCCATCACCTGACCCCAGGCAAGGAGTGCTTTGAGAGCAATCTATCTTTGCACATTTAAGTCCCTCAAAGTCATTTCTCAGTCGGGTCCCCTTATAGAATAGTCCTCGAGCTTTCACTTGCAGATCAAACTGATATCAGTGTCAAAATAGGAGAAGAGTTGGATCCTAATAGTATTACAGTTTATATGGAGGCAACGGAAACAAACAGATTAAAATTTGGAGTTAGCATGCAGAATTTAGAAATAATATTACTTGCATTCACGTTTCATTGCGCAAAGCAAATCACCTGGCCATGCTTAAACTCAAGGATGGGGAAGGACAATCCTACCATGTGTCTGGAAAGAGAGGAGAACTGGGAAAATTATGAATAGTCCTGATGGTTACAATGAACTTCAGTTTTCAAAAAAAAATCCTTAGCCCTGGAATCCTCGACTCCAGTTCAACTAGCAGAACGCATATTAAATTGTTATCACAATCTCATGAAAGAAATCTTCCTCAAAACAACCAAAGCAAGTAAGTTCAGGAAAAGGCCTCCTGTGAATCACCCAGCTTGATTGCAGTGGTCACTTCCTGGGGTTGTTCAAACATTATCAAAATGCTTATCTGATTTAGTATTTGAGAGCACCTGCTGTTTCTCATCATAGCCCAACAAAACCTTAATTCTAGTGACTTCATGGGAGTCAAGGCACCTAACTACTGTGACTTGGTCAGAGAAAGCTCTTTCTTACTGATGTGGAAGAGAAATTGGCTGGGGAAGCCTTCACGGAATTGCAGTCTCAACAGAGGTTTGTGAGGCAGAAGAACGTACACTGTTGGGGGCAGCAGATCCATTATTAACTGCCCGGATCTGCTAGATTGCTTCCTTATCCTGCCCTGGGCTTCAGTTTTCCCATCCACAAAGAGAAGGACAAGAGTAGGGCAAGATAGCTTCTAAGCTCTAGAGGACCTGTCTCCTAAAAGTTGATGTCAAAACTTTATCAGCACCTGTGAGATAGTCATAGAACACCAGGATTTGAAAAGGGGTAGAATCTTGGCAAGGACAGAAGCATGGGTGCTGTTGAGTGTGTGGATGAGAAACCTCCTTTCATTTAGATCTTAAATTTTAGTTAAATTCCCTTTATTGAGTATCAGATTCTTTCAAAGTTGTAGTATGAAGGGGGGAGGGAAAAGGACTATAACTCTTGTGCCATCTATTCCCTGGGTTATGAATCAAACATGGGAATTATGGGAAAACTGTGTTTATTGTCTTCATGAAGGTTGCCAGGTAAATATGTAAGAGGAAGGCTAGCCGAAAAACCAAAGAAGGGTTTTCAAGTGACATAAGAGAGTGATCTGTCACCATATGTCACCATTTGGCTTCCCACTTCCTTTGTTTTTGGATTAAAAGTCATTCTGGAGCCTGGAAAAACTACTTAATGATGAGCCAGAGTCTTCCAGTGCATAAGCTATTATCTTACTCACATAACTTCTCTCTTTTCTTTGCTATTTTCCCCATTTTAAGTGGGGGTGGAGGAAAATTTCTGCAAACACCTGCCTTCATCCTGTTTCACTGTGACTGTCAAGCATCCCCCTCACTCTCCTTTCCTGTACCCCTCATTAACCCCTGAGTCTCAGCCCCATTTACTGAATAACAGGTATGTGTCCAGAAGGACACCGCAGTCACTGGCAAAGTTCATGGGAACGTCCTAACACCCCTCCCACCAGCCGTACTTCATTGTTCTGAATCGTAGTGGTTCTTAATCTCTGTTGTTGTTTTCCTTTGTTAAACCATTGAGAACATGATGGTGATTATGGACTCTTTCCCAAGAAAAATATCTCACTGCATAAAAAATTAAAACCTTGCCTACAATTTTAATGTACTCACAAACTCCCCGAAGCCAAGTTCATAACCTTTGCTTTAGAAAGCAAACCTGCTTTAATCAAGTGTGTAAGTTTGTGAGGAAAATAATTTACAGTGACTTAGAGGGATAGTTTTACATTTATAACTAACTGGCTTATGAGCACTAAGTAGTGTAGGAAAAAAGAAACCGAAACTTCTTTTTATTCACATAGTGTATTTCCCTATAACCTTCGAGTTTTAAAACTTCTGAAGGGAAATATCATTTATTCATTTATTCATTCATTCATTCATTCATTCAACAAGTATTCATCGAGCACCTGTTCTGTGTAGGGCACTGTTCCAGGCCTCAAGAATGCAGCAGTGGGAGGGAAAAACTAACAGACTAGAATCTCAGACCTCAGGGAGTACATATTCAAGGGATGCTGGGGAGAGACAATAAAAATAAGTAAAATATATAATAGATTTGATGGTGATAAGTGCTAAAGAGAAAAGTAAAGTAGGGAGGGAATTTAGGGAGCATTAGGGGCTGCACTTTTAAATAGGCAGTCAGCAAAGATATCATATTATCAATAGTGTTATCATCACCATCATTATCACCAGTATTGTTATCATCAAAAAACACCAACCCTCGTTCTTGTAGATACAATGGGATGCTTTGACTTCACAATGTCATCCTGTGGAGTAGGAGGGGAGAGAGGGACAGGGTGAGGGGGCGAGCCACCCCCACTCAAACCTGCCAGGGATACACCAGCAGCTTCTTACTCTCTCCTCTCTGGTCTGGTTTGCCTCTAACATTTCCTTCTGAGGTCTCCACAGTTGCTATTTCAAAATTTCGTTTTAATAACAGAAGGATGTATAGAGGGAACATATTTTTCTTGATTTTTCTTCTCAAAGGGAATGAAGGCTATGCAAAGGGTGAAACACAGGTAAACGTGCTATTTTAGGGAGTCAGATATTTTAGGAAGCTATAGGAAATTATCAAGCTCCAAGGAAGCCCACTGGTACCTTAAGAATCCAGAATTTAGATATTATCTAATCCAACGCCTTCTGTTTATTCAGAAGAAAATCAAAACCCACAAGAAAGTGAGGTGTTTGCCCAAAGACACTCAGCTCATTTGTACCATGTTGCATAGACCTGAATTTGCTAAAATGGGTTATTAAAAACACCACCCAACACTGGACTAGAAGAGTTCTGGTATATTTTCTCTGTGCCTAATATGCTCCAAGAGAACTCATACTTTGTACAACAGGGAAAACAAAGTCAGCTTCAACAAGTGACTGAAATACAAGTCAGACATTAATGACTCCATATTAAGAAACCCAAAAGTCTGTCTAAAGCCCAGGGATGATAGCCACCGTGTAACCAGCACCATTCTAAGAATCCTTGCTAATGCCGGTTAGATGAGAACCACTCTTTCTTAACCACGGATAACTTTGGCTAATGACGAGTCTGTAACTTTGGGTTACATGTGGGCAGTATTGGTTTTGCTACGTAGCTGTCATGCTATCTCAGGTCTGCACCACAAAGAATATGTGTTAACAAGTTGGGTACATTTAGTATAAAGAATATTGATTTCCTGGATCTTGTTTGCAAAGAATTACTTAAGGTGCTTGAATCCCCAGTCTCCACTTCGGCTATAAATGTGTTCACCAGTTTATCACCATTTCTCTTCTGTCTGCACGCACCTGAAGGAAAGAGCAAGGGGAAGCATCCAGCAGGTTTGTGATCTCTTCTGCTACATGTTTGTTTATATATCTGTGCCTAACAGATGTTTTAAATGTGTCTCCTGTGAGTAAAATCAATCCACGAATACAAGATGATTAAAAGTGACCTTTCACAAGGTCGCCTGCAGAGGTTGCTGTTTTATTGATCCCCCACCCCACCGCCTTGAGAGCATAAGTGTCTTTCCCTAACTCACTCACTGCTTTTTACAATCTGCAGGTCATGGAATATTCTGGGGGAGAAATAATAATTATAGGCTATGGTACCATTTTCCCAAACAGATGTCTCACCCAAGTATTCAAACCTTGAGAAGTAGTATGAAATATACTCCCTTCATTAGGGTCCTTCTTTTAGAGTAAGAAATTGGTTTTTGTGGGAAAAGGAACACTGTGTACAGGAGGTAAGAACAGTCTCTCTGTGACAGCTCCAGCTCCTGGAGCTCTGAGGTTTGTTTGCTCAGGTTCAAACCTGATTCAAAAGGAAGAGTCCCCACCCCCACCCCCATCCTTCAGGAAGAAGAGAATCCTCCCAGAAACTTCACCAAATAATTTATGGTCATTCTTTCATGACTTAGAAGGGAATGCTGTATCAGATTAAACAGCAGAGAGCTAGACCTGGAGGGAGTAGGACGTGAGCGGCATCATTTTAATCTGTATCAGCAAGTACCAGTGTCCACAGGGCCTGGGTTTGGGAGAAAAGCCCTGAAGGACAGAGCCAGGTGATGGTGTGAGAAGTAGCCGAGGCAGAACCAGCAGGAGAATCCCAGGTGCCTGGGAGGGAAGAAGGGTCTTTTTCCTGTTAGTGCTTCAGTCATGAGGCAACAAAGGCATCCACCCACCCAGAGTGAGCCCCCAGGTGGGGGCCCCTGTGGGTCCAGGGATTATTCCTTTACCTTTGTTATACTAACGGCATTAATCGATATGTTTATACAGTGCTGAAACTCATTTGGGAAGTTCACTTGGGGTGATGAGGCTCCGGGTTGTCCACTTCTCTATTATATTAACACTCTAAAAGATGCACAAACCAAAACATCAATGCACTCATGTATGGTGAGTGATAGATGTGGTAAGATGTTCAACATCAGGCTCCCCTTCGGGGTAGGTAAGCCTACACAGGGGAGGGCGTTAAAATTAAAGACCTTTCTCTTATTTGGTAGACAGAGCAAACCCCACCATCCTTCTGATGTGACAACTTTACTTGAAAAAAGTTACACAAAATAAATGATAGTCATTATAAGCTATTTTAGTGTCTTTGATAATGTTTAAAAAGCTTTCCTCGTCTCAGGAGTTATCCATTTACAAATTACCTCAAAGAGTGGTTTGTCTCCAGATCCTGAGGTCAGAGACCACTTTTGATGCAAACCTCGTAGCTACCTGAGAGTCAGGTCACCTGTCTTGGTTTCATCCTCCAAAACAGAGCTGTTGACACCTAAAGGGAAAGCTTGTAAATCATGTGAAGGGGTTGCTAAAGCGTGACCGTGATGGCAGCCCTGAGTGAGGGGTCACCTTGGGCTGACTCAATGATACTGCATTTTGTCCAAATGTTAGCAAGGCAGAAAGCAATGACAGGATTCAAGTGTAACCATCAAGCGTCAGCTCCTCAGTCCAAAAATGACCCTCCAAGTCAGCCGTCAAGATTTAAAAAGACTGCCAACCAATGTTTTTTTTTACTTCATAATGCTTACATATACCTGAAACATTAAAAATTATTTTGCATGCTTGTGACTGAGGTTGTCAAAGATAACTCACCTGTAGGTTTGAATATATACAGGACAACTAACCTGAGTCATGGACTTAGAGAATCACACACAGAGATTTCTTGCTTCTCTGTGGTCCTTCCACATTGGGCAAAAGCCACCTTGAAACATGTCATGTGTATATTACTATTTAGCATGCATGCCTTACTTAATGCATCATACTTCATATACTTAGGTCTTCTATCCCCCAAATCTGTGTCACATCACCCAGTGTAAAGCTCTGACAGAGAATGTGCTCAGTAAATAATTCTTGGATAGTGTAATAAAATGTCTCTGATCTCAAGTAGTTTATATAAAGCAAGAGAAAACATCAACAAAAATGGGAAAGAGGAGAGATGTAAAAGACATAAAATGAAACACATTTCCATAATCTGAAGAAAACAAGCTGAAGCTCCCACTTTAATATTACCTTGGCTTCCACCTTGTTGTGTTCCATAGGCAGTGAAATTTATAATGTTGCATAATGACTGCAGAAAGACTACTGTCATAACAATAGCAACCGTACCATCTTAAAAAATAGAAAATGTTCCCTTACTCAACCATAATATGCACAAAGGAAAATGATCTTATAATGAGAATTCCCCCTTAGCAGAGAGCAGCTCTGTGTTCAGAATATTGTTGATGAATGCTTGACCTGGTTTCAAATCGACTGATGATTACCCGTCAAGTGCAGAGCCCTTTGCTGTTTGGGGCCATCGGGTTATTGGCGGTGATTCAGATAAACAAAATATAATAGATAAGCTTCAGCCAGCTCTCCTGGTATCTCAGAGCCTGGAATCTCCTCAATCCTTCCTCCTGGTGGTTCATTGTGTTAAAAAACGGGAGTAACCCAAGTGTCGATGAGTTCACTACCCTTCTCCTAATGCCTGGCACTCACTCACTGTGACAGAAAGAGCCACCCCTGTAGCCCAGGACACACAGAGAGGTTTTTCTTTCTGCAGACTGGATTGAGGCATCATCATACCCTTAGTGAACTAGGTTCCCTGCTCTGGAATATTCTTGTTAAGAGATTTTGTCTTTTCTGCACTGAGGTTAGGATATGTTTAAACAAAATTCATCCACGGCGTCTTAGGCCACTAAGGAAGGCACCCAGTTCTGAGACGGCTTTGGGTTGTTTGTGACAGATCCAAACATTGTCTTTAAAAATACAAACCAGCAGCCTCAAGAAGAGTTCAACTGAGCAACAGTGAAAAGAGTGTTTCTTGGACTCTCTTTGGTAGAGGGTCAGATACAAATGACTGTTAGTCTCCACTGAGCCTGCTCTGCCCTTCCTCCGCTGAAACCATAAATACAACCTCTTCAGCATCAATTCTCATGTGCTTTCCTCTGCCTTCCCACTTCTAATCTCATATGTGGTGGTGAATGTGTTTATTCATTTCATTCTAATTAATCATCCCATTAAGTCATGTTTCCAACTCACTTTCTAACCTGGACAGTTTTCTTCGTTTTGGTATAAATTGTCACTTTCAGAGAACAGAATTGGCCTGTCCACCCCTCGAGCCAGAGTCAGCCAGCATTCTTCCCTTGAGGCTTTATGTCCTCCTCCTTCGCTCCTGGGCAGGGAGGTCAGTTAGCCATCAAGTGGTTGGTGAGTTAGTCATCACACTGGTACAGGAAGACGTTTACTTCTTCCTCCCTGTTAAGTTTTCATTGCTACGGAATAGATCGCACCATCAGAGGTTTGGGGGTTATCTGAAGCTCATTGTCTCTGCTTTCCCAGTCTCCTTAATCAACGACTATTGGCTGTATATGCCTGCTTCTCAGTTAAGCTGTCTCCCTCACGGTTTGCAAGGCATTAATACAACTCTGTCAGGCTTCTTAGAAGACTACCGAAAGTCACTTTAACGGGCACTTGTGAGACTGTTATAAAGATGCATGTCTTAAAAGTTAGAGCATAAATGATATTTTTTTATTACATTACGATCTTGTGCTGTGACCTGCCGAGTGCTTTGTCCAAATTGCTCCTCCGTGGTTGGCTTTATTAGGTTCTGAGGAGATGTGTGGCTTTTAGGAGAGAACTGTAGAGCACTGATGGAAAAGACGGCGTGTTCTTCTATTTCTTGTGCATTTATTTTCCATTATTTAAATTTCCTGACTTCTGTGTGCAATGAATGATCTGCATGTGTTGTTAAACTAAACTCAGTAAGCCTAGACTTTTTTTTTTCAGCATAGTCAACTTATGTCCTTATTGGCAAGATGTTAGATTGTTTCAAAAATAATTTTTTCAAAATGGTCTCTCCCTCTGTTCACACTTATTGATAGAGAGAAGGGATTTAGTCTTTTAAAAACATATAATGAGACTTAAAATAAGAAACTTTATCTTTTAACAAACTAGCAATCTAGAATCTTTTCTTCTGTGGTTTTGAACATGTAGTCTATCTGACCATTGGTTTCCTGTATTAATTATAACTGCAGGTGTTTCATACAAATGAAAAACTTATTTTTTTATTTCAAAGCATAATTAATAATTAATAATTAATGTTATCAACTTCATTGATTCCTATAAATATTTACTGTTTAAAATTCTGAAATATTTTGCTCCTCAATCATTTATACTATGTTGCATTGCTATTAGTTGCAAGGGTTGCTATATTCTAAAATATTTATATTCTTTTCATATGAATCAGATGCTAACACATAGACTACCATCATTTGTAATGCCTATTTCAAATCGAATCACTTCAACCTAACCATTAAGAGTACCGGATATGTTCCAAGCAGCACGATTACACTACATAGTACTTATTGCTTAAATAGTTTGCGTACTTAGATCTGAAAAATATAGCCAAATGACTTTGTTTTTGAAAATGGAAAGTAAAATCCCTCAGCACTTTCCTGGTGGTGAAATGCTTAGTAATGTGCTGCTCTATTTCCCTCACTCCTAGTAAGGTCTGTAGTAATAAGCAGAAGCTCTTCAGAAAATACACCACATGGAAGCAGAGGTACCCAGCATCCCAGCTACTGACATGAGATTTGAGAATGCCGACTAACCTCAGGTGCATGACCAGGTTACACCACTACCCTCTTGAGCCCTGTTCAGAGACTCACTCTTCCTAAGGACTTCTTGAATGAAGTTTTCAACCCGCTTGTAATTTCCCTCGTTGCCTGTTGCCTGCTTTGATAATCTGTACCCCAGGGACGTACTTGTCCTATTGGCAGAGTCCCGCACAGTGCTGGCAGTCAGCCCCTTGGCGCCTCCTTGTGGTGAGACAGCTGCTGAGCTGCTGCACGCACTGGATGTTATGTATGGCTCAGTTGCCATATTGTGCCTGAGGCGAGAATTTGTAGAATGCTTTTCCTGTGAAGGGCTAAAACCCTAATTAAGTATAATAATAACTACAGCACTCTAAATCCAAGAGGATTACTGTGGGGTTACAGCGATGCCACACGGTTCCCTGGCAGGGAACATCCAGTAGTAGGCTGCATGCTGGGCCCTTTGAGTACTAACTTCTACGTCTGGTTCCTAGAGAGGGAAAAATGCCCTCGCAAAGTGGTTGTGCAGGCTCCCCTGAGTATAGTCCTAAGCTAGGACTGTGGCACTGCATACTAAGAAAGATGCTGCAATCGGTGACTACAGGGACCTTTGGGTTACTTTCTCCAAAGAGAGACCTCCTTGTTGGTCTCCTAGGCATAATTCTTGGCATTCTTCCTAAAAACACTATTAACATAAATCTTCTTCAAAAATCATGTTTACGGATGTCACACACACACACAAAAAAAAGAAAAAAACAGGAAAATAATGAAAAACTTCAGTGGGCCAGTGAAGAATCTATATTTTTAGTCAATGTGTGTTTTCAATAACAGCCACCTAATAAGTTTAATAGTCATCTAATCAAGATGCTCTGTTGATTTTCAAAGGGAAATGAAGTAGAAAAACTAATAAAAGTGAGCTTTTTGTAAGAGGACGCTAGAAGAGATCTTTGCCTTGGAACAGAAAATTTTGCCTAGTTAAAAGGTTCTGTATTACGATCTTATTCTTAAATTTCATGCAATTATATAAAAAGAGAGTAAAAACATTACATATTTTTTTTCTAATTTAGTGTGTGATATGTTGAGTTCACTTTAAAGTAGTTCTTGAGAATTTCTTTAATATTAGACATTGGCAAATAGTCATGTAGTTTAGAAGGACAAAAAGGGAAACAGTACCTAGAATTAAATTTATATCAACTTTAAGTGCTTTAAATGGTATTAAGATTCATGTTATTTCCACTTTTCATTAATTCTTAGATATAATATTAAAATATTTCAAAGGGGCAATTTTTTAAAATACTTTCAAAGGAGTAATTGTTTTTAAATATTTTGTTATTATAAATAAGCCATGGTGGATTTGATGATGATACTTATTTTAGTGTTTTGTTTTGTTTTTTTACTTTTTTTGGTAACTGAAATTTTTAAAAAGGAAAAATTAAATTTCACATTAAATGATTTAATGATATATTTATCAGTTTCCTATACATTTAGCTGGCATGAGAAAAAGCTATATCTTGAAAGTGTGAGACAGTAAATTAATTTGATATTAACTAAACCCTACCTTCTCTAGTAATTGACATCTGCTAGTTCCAGAAAAGGTAATTGATTAGATAAAGTATAGTGAGAACACTTGTAAGGATAGCCATGTTGACTTAAGCCATTCATTAATCTAAATAAAGGTGCAAAGGTGAGCATATATGTCCCTGAACCAGATCATCATAAATTTCAGTGATAGAACAGACATGCTGAAACTGAAAAGACATTTGAAATTTTTACTACTAAAAATCAAAATGAAACAAAGAAAAGCTTGAGAAAAGTAGACATTTTGGGCACTATCCCTTGGAGAATTCGTTTAAATAATTTGAAAGCTTTGGATGACATGGAGAACTTAGCCTGCAAATAAAAAGATGCAGTTTTATGATGTTATTGTTGCTGTTGTTTAATATAATCTACCATTTAATCACACACTTGTCGAGTACAGAAAAAGCCTATGATTGATGGGATTGTTTTAAAGAACTCTTGAACCCACCTGACCCCATCACAAAACTGCCCTGCCTGTTATTTGCATGTGCCATCAGCTACTCATGCTGGATTAGCTATGTCTGCATTTCAGAGGAGAGCTGTCAGCTGCATGGTCAACTTGTTTATTGTTACCAGGACTCCAATCCCCATAGTTCATTATTGGATTTGTTTTCATGTAAACACACATAAAACATGATGTCTTTTTAGAATATCATTTGTTAAGCCACGAGGCATGGAAAAATAAATGTTACTCTTTCTTGTTAGCTACAAAACACGTATCCACTAAACACATTTGCTGTTGGCATGCTGCAGCTGGGGACAGTGGACATGGTGGTAAGTGGGAAAAACAAGGCCTCCACTTTGCCTCAGATAATCCGTCTCCATGAGAACGCTACCTTCGTGCCCCACAAAGGCTGCAGCACAGCTGCAAGTCTCAGCCTCTCAGAATAGCTGCTCCCAGGGATTCCCCTCAAACCCATCACCCTTCATTGCTTCAGGCCCTGGAAAACCCTGGGCCTCAAACATGAAAACAGTGTCACTTTCTAATGAATAACAAGATAGTTTATAAATGCGGCAAGAACACAAACAAAATAGGTACACAACGCTTCCTGCAGTTCATTTGATTCCCACAAATATCTCTTTGCCATGTTGTTATTTTTGTCTCCAGGTGAGAGATAGGGACTCCAAACCCCAAGCCTGTAGGATTCCAGCCTGTCCTTCCCACCACATCTCTTGATTAAAAAAGCATAAAGATGCACTCTGGATGTTGCTGTTGTTGTTAATGCTTCCTTTATCAACCCGTAACAGTTCAATGCTAGCTGGCATCTGAAAGCTGAACGTCTGAACAAATATAATTTACCAGTAGCTGCCAGAACAAATCAATAACCTGTTTAATAGCAGGATATTGTGTTGGTGAACATAACATTTCACTCCATTAATCAGTCATCACATTCATTATATGTTGGGGCTGTTCTAACCTTGTGTGGTTTTGTCTCACAAGAATGAACGTAAGCATAAAAGAAATGTGGTGTTTAAGTGTCGTATGTAGACTATGTATGCAGTGCTGCCAACTTCTATGAGATTGCATGAATTTATGGATATCATAATCTTGCCTGGGATATAAAATGCATGCAGAATGTAGATATTTATGTATATGTAACTGTCTCCCTGTTTTCCTATAGAAATGTTTAGTAATTACAGAGATATCCTCCCAAATTAAAAAAAAAGAACTTTTTAAATCTCAAAAGTTGAGGTTAAAGCTAAAATCTGTTTTGAAAGTGAGTGCCAAACCAGTTCTTGGTATTTCCAGTGTAATTGTGTATAAACTACTGTACTTGACCTCAGCCCTTTCTATGATGAATCCAGGAAGGGTGTGTATACGTGTAGTAGGAGATTGAACCTCAAATGAATGCAGAGATTAAACAAAGCTCAAATTTTCAATAAGGGAAAAAATATATTTCTATGCTCCTACTTGTTGAAAACATTTCATTTTTTTAAATATATGACCGTATACCATTTCATCAAATTATTTACCCAAGTGGAGTGGAAGAAATTGCTTGAAATGGAATAATTGTGCCTCTGTTGTCCACAGTCAGAAGCTAAGTTTTAAGGAGCGAGTGCGCATGGCTAGCCCGAGAGGCCAGAGCATTAAGAGCAGACAAGCCTCGGTAGGTGACAGGCGGTCCCCAAGCACCGACATCACTGCTGAGGGCAGCCCCACCAAAGTGCAGAAGAGCTGGAGCTTCAATGACCGAACCCGCTTCCGGCCCTCGCTGCGCCTCAAGAGTTCTCAGCCAAAACCAGTGATAGACGGTAAGCCATCTTTCCATAACCATTTTTAATTTGATAGACTCTAATGAGTGAGGTTGTGAAGTAATTAATCCTTCATCATAGCACTTGAAGATAGAAGGAAACAACCCCAGAGAATGAATTGTCTGGTTTTTTTATTGCAAATTTATTCGTTGCCTTGGGCAAATGCACAAAACATACGTTTCCTTTTGGAAGCAACTTTGGCAGCTAAATCTAAATTTCAAAGAAATGAAACCAAATGTTGTTAATCCGTCACTCGTATCTACAACACATTATTATTTCTCAGACAAGGCCTGTATCAACATTAATGTGACTGTCCTGATGTATAGGTTATGTCTGATCAGCAGAGGCCCATGGCCCAAAGACTAGCAGGTGCTCTGTGAATGTCTTGAAACACACTAAGAAGGTAACAGCGCCTTTTGGGACAACAATGAAAGTGCATTCCCCTTTCTACTCTGCTCCGTCCACCACAAAGTCAGAGGCCACTGCTTATCTTCCCTAGAAAGATTCCCGTTGAAAGTTCTTATCTAATGATAAGTGGAATCCAAGGCCTTCTCCCAAGGGGAATTAACCTATTTTATTTATCATACTATGTGGCAGAAGTTTATTTGCCAACACATTTTATTAAGTGCCACATAATTTTCATGTTTATAAAATAAAACATTTTCTTTTTCATTTAAGATCAGTTTGGCTTTCCTTTTAAGTATGCCCCCTGGGATCTCTTATACTGGGCAAAGAACCAAAATCAAATAGCATCTTCCATTAATGCATAAAAACTGCAAAGGCTATCAGTCCTGTGTTCTCATTCCCTAGCATAACCTGTGTTTTCCCAGGCCCTGAAAGCCTGAGGGATAAAATTAACAACCAGGGGTCATAATCACAGTGATCTCAGACTCCCTCCAGTGAAATCCCTGGAACCTCAGCCCCTGGGTCCCTCCCAGTCCATTCCGGGATCCTTGGGGACATCCCCCACTCTCAAGTGAGCAACGTGAGTCCCCTCTTCACACTTCTTCATTCTCCACAACCCGATGGATGCCAGGCTCTCCAAGTAGATGCCCAGCAGCTGACCCAATGTGGCCCCTCCTGGCGGGGCTTGCGGCCCCCATCCCGGCGGCAGGACATGCTGATCCTGACAGGCTCCCCACCACCTGTCACTGTGCTAAGGTAGGCAATGCCCCCGCCACCAGCACTGGACAGTCCCCCGTCAACCCTTGCGTGTCCTGAGTCCCTGGCAGCACAGATTTTTCAGTGTCCTCTGGTTTCCACACTCTCCTCCCTAGGAATTTGGCTGAAAGCCAATGAACAGCTGAGTCAAGAGTTACCAGTTACGGGCTTTGTGTGGCACTCAAAATAGACTTTCTGAATATCAAGTCTATTGAATGAATGCCTCATTTCTGGAAGGCAATTTGGCAACATATATCAAAAGCCTTCACATATGCCTAAGCCTGGACACATCCCACCCGCCAATTCCATTTCTAGGATATAATCAATACAATGAAATAATATCAGACCTTAGAAGTGATGCTATAAATTAAAAATTATCGGTGTGGAAAAATGATCACAAAAAGTAAATTGTTCCATTTTTGCTGTGTGCGGGGGCGGGGGGGTGCGGGTGGTAAACTTATGTATTTATAGGAAAAGGTCTGGAAAGATTTACAATGTATGAAGTTACCTCCAAGTGCTGAAACCATAGTTATATTTTGTTTCTTCATTTTGTTCATCTGTATTTCTTATTATTTCTACAGTGAATATGTAAAGCTTTTGTTATAAGAAAGCAAAAGAGGGTTTTCTACTAAAACATCAGGCCTTCCTTTCACACACTGCCCTCTCCCCTTCCCCGGCTCTGGGGGCCCTTGTTCTAACTGGTAGTCACCAAACCCCCCCCCTCCCTAAGTTGACTTCCTCAACCGAGGTGGTAGAAGCAGCACCAGGTCTTAGTACTGGAGACCACCTTCATGGAATGTAACTAATTGCCTAATGAGGTTTATCAGCCCCTGTACAAATAGAGCTGCTGTATTAGGCTCTCGGGTTGCCGTAACAAAGCACCACAGACTAGCTGGTTTAAGCAATTCATGTTTTCACAGTTCTAGAGGCTAGAAGTCTGCAATCTCCTTGGTTTACAGATGGCCGCCTTTTCCCTGGATCTTCACTTACTTCATCTTCCCTCTATGCATGTCTGTGTCCAGATTTCGTCTTTTTATAAGGACATCAGTTATATTGGATTAGGGCCTATGCAAATGACCTCATTTTAACCTAATTATCTCGATAAAGACCCTATTTCCAAATAGAGTCACATTCTGAGGTACTGGGGATTAGGATTTCTACATACGAAGTTTGGAGGGATACAGTTCAGCCCATAGCAGAGCTCCAGCTCACTCACATCACAGCATCCCTGGACAAGCTGGGGTGTGCCCATATCTTTAGCCCTAGCCCTGGGTTCCCACTGTGCTAGAAATACACACATCACCCACAATGGGTCCATGCTCTTCCAACATGGGCTTCAAAAAGCATTCATCTCCGTGCTACAAGGTCCTTACAGTTGGCTAAGCACATCTAAATATAAAATTCATAGAATCTGGCTTCTGAATATGAAAAATGAATTCTACTCTTACAGTTGGCCAGAGGGAAAGCATTTCTCAAAAACTCCTAGAGCCAATGCTACCCATCACAGTATTTTCAGTTACTGCAAAGATGTCTCAGGGGTCAGACAGAAACAGAAGTCCTGTTCTCTACCAGATCACAAATTGGAAAGGTCTCCTGCCATTTTCTACATCATTCCATACAAGTGCGATTCTGCTTGGTTAGAAAGGAATTGCTTTTCTCTGGTTGATGTCCATCTCAATTGGTTTTGAGTTCCCCTAGTGACAGGAGGCCTGATTGCTGTGCTGTTGAAGCAGCTTTGTTGGCTGCCCACCTGGAAGAGATCGTGATTCCTGATTCCTCATGTTTTCCAATAGTCCAGAATCTTTATCGCTAATTTAACTCAACATTAGGTCTAGGGAAAACAGAAGTTCTATTTTTATAGAGAAAAAAAAAACTTAATTAGCTTCAATTGAAGTAAACTTTTCTCCTGAATTATACACTTTTATTTATAGCACTTCTCCAGGTTATAAGTATTTCTAAATTCCACTTACCACTCACAGAAAATAATATAATCCTACAACCAACTCCCAATTATTCTAGATCTATTCGCTCATTCATATCCCAGGTTCTTTTCTTCGACTTTTCTTTCCTTTACATATTTTGGGCATTTCATTGCCTGTTAACAGCTCAGAGAGAGTGGACGAATAGTAGAAAGAATAATGGAAATTCAGATTGGTCTTTAAGTTAATAACTAAGTTACATTTGGAAAATAATGGGCCTGTAACTTAACGATACTATAATAGAAAAACAAAAGAAATCCAGGGTTCATCTGTAAATTTTAATAATTCCTGTGAAATCTGATACCCTTTACTGCAGATGGTATTATTTTCATAATTTAATGACTCTTGCTAAAGGTTATTAAATACCCCGTTGTTTTCTTTGCTATAATTCTTTATGAAATGTACATATTACACTTAAAAAGGGCACAATTGTCTCCTAATAGTCCACATTCATGTGTACCAGAGAAGTGGAAAGATACGGAAATTTACAAATGGCAAAAAGGAAGCAGTAAGCTATAAGGGACAGGTGTAGTGTTGCCATAGCAAATTTATTTTGACCAAAAGGATATGAATAGTAGTTTTAGTTTTTAAATCCAATAATAAAAGATAAAAATGCTTCATTAGTCAATTGATAGTATTTAATTCTCTTCATATAATTTTTTTTTATTGGGAAATTGGGGGAAGGGGAACAGACAAGTTGCTGTCCTTTTGTTCTTCAGTCTAGTTGTGTAGGACGTTGCTTCACTGGCCCAAGTTGGCACCATCATTGCGCTCTTCCTGGGCGAGGCAGATCAGTCGCCGGCTTCTGGACGGCCGCTTACTGCTCACGCTGGCTGCTGGCTACACACAGTAGCCCATGGCAACCCACTGCCACAGGGGCTGCAGCCTACACCGTCGCCGGCGACTCACGGCAGCCCAGCTCCAGGTTGAGCTGTTGTTCAGCATCTTAGCTGTAGAGGGCAGTGTCACTGGCCCTCATATGTGGGATCCGAACTGGGTATCTCTGGCATCCCAAGCGAGTTCTTAACCATCGCGCCACTCGGCCGGCCCCTGTTCTCTTCATATAATTTTTTAAGTTAACTAATATATGACTTCTTCAGATTCCACAGGTAAGTGAGATCGTGCAGCTGTTTGCTTTCTGTGTCAGACTTATTTTACTCAGCACAATGTCCTCCAGGTTCATTCATGTTGTTGCAAATGACAGGATGTCTTCCTTTTTTAAGAATGAATAATATCCCATTGTATAATTATACCACAACAACTTCATTTCACTGTGTGTATATATATATATATATATATCAGATCACCATGTTGTACACCTTAAATATATACGATTTTTATTTTAAAAATAAAAAGAAATTAGGTAGGATAGAAATACTATTCCTATCTCAGTATATAAGAAGAATAACAAGGATAAAAGTACCAGTTATTGAACCCTTCTCTGTGGCAGGCATTGTTCTAAATGCTCTACTATTGTTTCACTTAGTTCTTCTAATACCCCTATGAATTAGGTTCATTATTATCCCCAATTTTGGGATGAGGAAACTGAGGCTTGAAGCTGAGTAACTTGTCCAAAGTCTAACAGGTATAAGGAAGGGAGCCATAATACACACCTAGGCAGTCTAATTTCACAGCCCTCCTGTAGGCACGTTGTCAGATGTGCTCCCAGATGTCATATCAGCTGCCCTTCAAGCATTTTTCATGTCTTCCGTTTCCCTTCCACCCCTCCTGCCCCACCGCTTTCACTCCTCCACCTTCAGCTGGTCAGATTCTCTTCCCATATAAACCATTTGACCTTTCCACTATCCCAGTCTGCCAAACCTCCGAACTACATCGCCTTCAAAGGCTGCCAGAGCTAGCACATTAAGCAAATTGGGGAAATGGTCTTTAGATGGTCCTTCTCTGTTTTATCAACTATCTGGGAAGAGGCTCAGAATAGCAGTCATGCTGGTCTTTGTCTATTTACCCAGGAAGGGAGGGTGGCAAACGGTGAGATCATCGGAGGCCTGCTTCAAGATGCAAAGGGTAGTGTCAACAACAGACCAGTAAATGTGGCTGACTGCAAGAAAAAGGAATACCAAACAGCCAAAATCCACAAGACTGAAACTAAGGTAGAGCTAGGGGAAAGTCCAGATTTCTGGTGACTAGTTGGCTACCAAGGAGGGCTGTAATTCCTGGACCCTGATGCACTTGGAAATGCCTTCCAGAATTCACTCTGAGTACAACAATCTTTATAGAGGAGGATACGCAGGTAGCTCCACCCTGCAGTGCTTTAAAAAAAATCTGTCCCCCACACATGTGTAACCTGCATGTTTTAACATGCTTAATGTTTCCACTTAAGGGGAGCATATCAATTCTGCTGGGCAACCTTAGGGTGCATGCCGGCTGCTATGGGACATGCACCCTCCCCAGATGTTTATGAGAAAGACTAGGCTGACCCTGGGTGCGAGAGATGTGTGGGGTTTGCCTGAGTGGAGGCTGGGTGAGCTGAAGATGCAGAATACCTTCCAATCAATCATGGGGGTCCCTGCAGGTCAGTTCCCTTGCTCAGGCACTGCTAATGTCTCTTCTCTCTTCCGTGTTCCTTTCTCCCCTCAGCCGGTTAGGATGCATTTGGCTGTGGGGCAGATTCACATCTGTGAAGCAGATTCAAATACCTTAAACAACAGTGAAATGTATAAAACCACATAAAAAGAAGGTCAGAGGTAGGACAGCTCACAGCAAGGACCATCGGGGTCCCAGCTTCACTCCTCTGTGGTTCTTGAGTCCTCTTTTGACTCTGCCAGTTTCTATGCCATCTCCTTCCCTGGCAGGAAGCAAGATGGCTACAGCAGCTCCAAGCATCTTATCCAGACATAATACTTTGAGAGGCAGAAAGGGGACCATCTTATGTTGGTAACTCTTCTCAAAGTGAGGAAAACTGTCCATTCACATTTTACTTCAAGGAATTGGGTTTCATGCCTGAAATGGTCACTGGTGAGAAGAATGGACATTGGCTGTCACCAGTCAAGATCCAGCACCGGGATCTGGGGCCAGGCGCCTCCGAAGCACATGGGTCAAGGTCGGGGGAGGGGTGTACCTGGGCAGATTTGAGGATTTATGTTCAGAGACTGGATATTGGGAAGCAACCTCTAGTAGTGTCTGGTACAGCCAAGAAATGTTTTCTACTTTATGGTGAAATTGAGGAGGAAGAATGCCCTTATTTTTCTCCCAAATATTCAGTCTATATGTCATTTCTGTTCCTCTAAGTGGCTATGCTTTTTAAACATACAAGCCAGATTTGGAATTTTTTTGCCTCCTTTCTTTTGTCACATAATTTCCATGAAAGAATGAGCACAGACTGGCCTAACTCCTTGAATTTCAAAAGGACAGAGTGGGTGAAGGAAAATCTAGGGAAAAGTCAATGAATTCACATTTAGGTAATATAATTCCTCCTCACATGCAGTGAGCCCGTACACTACCACCCAGGGGAAACAGGTGCACTCGCCTCCCTCCCCGCCTCACCCGCCTCAAGATGCCACACTCCTCAAGCTGCTTCCCTCTCAGGCCGATGATCACTAACTTGGTCTCCCCTAAAGATGGCAAAAGAGTAGAAATGCACAGTGTGAGCTGCTGGAATCCTCAGCTCCTCCTGAGGATCGTTCTGTCCAGCCCCTTTCTCTCCTCGTTAACCTCTGTCTCTGGGTCCACCGGTCTCCTAAAACTCTTGTTTATGATTATCAGTATAAGATCGACAAGTATACCGACAAAAAAGGAAGCATCTTAGTGCAGTGGTTTTGACAACTATCCTGAACTAACAGACTCCTTTACCAACAAGGGGATGTTTTCTTCCAAACAGTAGAAATCACAAACTATCAATATTTGATATTTGACTGATTTATGTACATGGGCCTGATACTAATCCTTTTTTACACTTGTTTTCTAATGGCACCTTCTTTTGTGTATTTCTCAGTCTGCCCAGTAGACATTTTTGGTGTTTGCACAAAAATGCCAAGCACTGCACTGCACTTAACATTTTTCCTGATTTTCCATGTTGATGGCCCAGCTTCAGCTATTGGGTTGTCGGAAAAGTCATGATGCATTTTTGCAACCAAAAAACATAGAAAAAATATGTCATGACTTTTCCAACAACCCAATAGATTTTGATTATAATTTCCCACAATATATGATGCTTCCTGGCACTTCCAGAAACTACCTGATAATGACGCCGCATTGTGTTGACAGGAACAATTCTTGTTAAAGCAGTATTCTATTAGGGCTTCAGCTTAACCTGTTTGTACACATCCTTGGCAGGGGGTCCCTGACTAAGGAGCATGCCCACTCCTGTGAGCTGTATCTGTAACAAAACCTGAAGGTTTTCTTTCACAATAGAACAAAAGGATTTTTTGAGAATGGCTGACTCTAAGCTCTGGAAACTAACACTCCATAGTTCATGTTCGACCTACCTTAATCATTAGCTTAATTCTATGCCAAAGCCTACAGAGGATATTCAATGGGATTCCGAAACAGACTCTCAGTTCTTCTTCACTAAGGAATTGGTGAAACCCATTACCTGGAGGAATTTTCTGAATTCTGGTCCACACATTCCTTTTTCCTTTAGTTGTCCAGGTTCCTCATTCATTCAGTCACTTGTTTCTTTGTTCAAAGACATATCTTAGTCTTCTTCTCTATGTCCTACCCCCTAAGATCCTGTCCCCCTAAGATCTGCTTCTGTGTTCCAAGGCTCTTATTACTAGTATGGGGAGAGGGGTGGAGAGAAGAGAACTCTCACTTTCTGGTTATAGACTCTAAGTGACTAAGTGTTTATTATATTTCTGGTAAGGGTTGTTTTTCCAATACTCTTGTGAAATACCTGTTCCTAGTTTTTAATTACTAAGGAAATACATTTCTATTTTAATTGGATGGGAATTTCCCCCGGCTTCCTATTCTAATCCAAGCACTGCTTGTAGTTATAGAACAGTATCTCTGTCTGGATTCTTATAGGTTCTGCCCCAATGTTTGTTGTCACACTATAGTGATAGGGGAAAATATACTTTGTTCCTATTGGTGGGAAAAATAATTGCCTTCTGAAGATATGAGCTATAAATAGATTCCATCTCCTCCCTTCCAGTAGAATCTAAGCTGCCAAAGGACCTCAAGCCATACCTTTCCGGCTTCCCCAGATCCAGGGTCTATTGAGAAACCTCAGGCTGTAAACTGGAGCTCTGAATTTTGTTTCACCAGCAGAGCAAAGTGTGTGTGCATGTGTACACTGGTGCTTTAAAATGAATTAGAATGCTGTGCTAGTTATCTGTTGTTACATAACAATTTGCCCCGAGCTTGGCAGTTTAAAATAACAGACAATTATAATTTCACAGTGTCTGTGGTCAGGAATCCAGCCGCGGCTTGGCTGGCTGAGTGCTTCTGGCTCAGAGTCCTTCATGGGGTTGCAGTCAAGCTCTCGCTGGGCACGAAGTCATCTCAAGGCTCACCTAGGGGGAGGATCCGTTTCCAGCCTTGCTGGAGCATTTGCTGGCAGGCCTCACTTCCTCACTGCGTCAGCTACTCCACCCATAGGGTGCCTGAATATCTTCACGACGTGCAGCTGACAAAGACAGAGCGCACACTTGAGTGAAAGAGTACCCAATGCAGAAGCTGCGGTCTTTCAGAGCCTAACCTCAGAAGTGGCATAGCACCACTTCCTCCATGTGTTCGTGGGCACACCGACCAGCCCTTGTGAAATGTGGGGGGGACCGTACAAAGGGGTGAATACAAGGAGTGGGTATCATTGGGGTGAACACTAGGAGTGGGTATCATTGGAGACAGTCTTAGTGGCTAGCAACCACAGATGCCTTTAAATTGAGCATGTCTTTCAAGTGGCATATTTCTACCACTTCCTGTTGTTTCCAAGAACCCCAACCACCAGCTCCCCGTCCCTGTCAAATGTTTCCTTTACCTGCCTGCCTCTAAAAGCATTTGGGTTTGTGACCTCTAGTCTAACCATTTCATGTCCAGTATCCTATATATTATACTTCAAAAAAAAATAAATCAGGGATGGCCAATTAGCTCAGTTGGTTAGAGCATGGTGCTGACAACACCAAGGTTGCCAATTCGATCCCCACATGGGCCAGTGTGAGCTGAGCCCTCCTTAAAAAAATTAATAAGTAAATCACATCCTGTCCTCAACCTTGATCACCTTTGAACCTGACAATTACATTCCATTCTTCATGCAGCTTTTCAAAAGTAATATTAACAAAATATTGAGCATTTTATTAATGTAACCAAAAAAAAAATGTGAGAGAGTGGAAACCAGCTAGTCAGGAGCAAAACCAAAGTGTTCTAACCTCTACCCCAGGGCTCTTTTGTTTTTTTACAATGTGCGGCCAGTCTTCAACTGCTTAAAGAGGTTGAAGAGATGTCCTTAGTCGCTTCAAAGGGCAGAGCCAGAACCAACAATGCACTACTAATCTTTAGCTCAATATCATGACAATCTAGCAACTAGAGGCCCACACCAATGGAATGGAAGCCATCATTGGAAGCCTTCAAACCAAAGTTGGATGATCAACATTTAGGAATTTCTGGGCCCTTGAGGAGATCAAGCCAAACAATCCCTAAGAAATTTTCTTCTAAACCTGAGTTTCTGGAACTGCTCTTCTGACTTGTCCTTAACTGTTCAACCTCTTATCCTCCCTGATAAATCCCAACTGAAGAGTGGAAGACGGGGGCCAGCCGAGTGGCTCATTTGGTTAAGAGTTGGCTTAACAGCGCGAGTTCTGAGCAACAGGGCCACCGGTTCAATTCCCACATGGGCCAGTGACACTGTGCCCAAGCTGAGCTGTTGCTGAGGTGCCAACAGGTGGCAGGATGGCTCAGCTGGTGTAACAACAAGATTGCCTGTTCGATGGTGGGCTACACCCACCCGCAACTAAGACTGAACTCCACACCTTGAGCTGAGCTGCTACCCGGATGGCTCAGTGGATAGGGCATGCACTCTTAACAACAAGGCTGCCGGGTTCGACTCCCCATGGGATGGTGGCTATGCCCACCCACAACTAAGATTGAACACAGCACCTTGAGCTTAGAGGCCATGAGCTGCCGACGGGAAGCCAGATGGTGACTGGCACCCTCCACAAGTGAGGATTGAAGAATGACAACTTGTCTGTTCCCCTTCCCCAATTCCCCAACTATTCCCCTCCCCCAATTCACCAATAAAATCTTTAAAAAAAAAAAAGTGGAAGACAGAGGGAAGGGTTGGCTGGGGAATGACAGGGACACATTTTCTGTCCTGACCCTGGTCTCATCTCTCTTTGACACAGAAAACAGTGATTCCCATTGCTTCTTACCTCTCACTAGCCCCACTCTTTCTCTACCCTTTTCGCTGTGAGCTTGATTTCCTAAGAAGTATGTCTTCCCTCTAGGTATGAGGTCTGTGTGCCTGCTCCATAGTGGAGCATTCACAGAATTTGCATAAATCTGCAACTGGAGGATTTCAATTCAGGCCAATAAATATCTGGGGGCTGCTGCTCAGGGCTGGCATTTTCCTGGGCACTAAAGGAAGTAGACATGAGTAGACATGGTGACTGCCACCTCAGAGAACTGTTCATTTGTCTGTAAGTTTTACTGCCCAACCCCACTCTACTTGCAATATTGATTGAAACCAGGGGGGAACAAGGCATCTTCCTCACTCTTCAGACTTCACACTTTTCAGAAAGAACCTGTGGGTGACCTCTGAAATTCGCACAAAATAAGCACAAAGTTACCTATTACACAAATCCGAGAATTTAGCCCACATTCAAGAGAAGCACTTTGCAGCTGCATGGTGATTTTTCATTCGTGTATCTCAAATTATTTCCTTCAAAGGCATACTTAGTTGTCTGCTTCACAAAGAGAAACCAATATGACACAATTTTAAAATTATATTTAATCACTTTCGTGGTGTGCTCTACTTGGTAAAGAAGGAAAAGGGAAGGTTAGGGGAAGGCCAGGATCCTTTTTCTGCAATGGATTGCTGGCACAAGAAAGAAGACACATTACCCAGACTTTGCTTTCTGCTATGCACAGTATAAAACTCACTTACATTGCCCCAAATTCCTTTTGTTTTATTATCAGTGTCTAATTTTTCGCAGCATTTCTTTTCTTGCCATCTTTTCCCTCTGTTGCCATGTACCATGCAGGACAACAGTTCCTGGACTCTGAAAATGTAGAAACTCAGAAGAATATTACCTGTAGAAAATTAATTTCTGTACCTCCAGTTACAAAGATTCATTTGTATATGAAATCCTTAATTCCCAGTGATGAGAAATTTGCATCTTTCACTAATCTAATGCAGTAGCAATGGTGGTACCATGTCATTCTGTTGGAGGCAGTGACTAATCTTTACCAAACTTTTGTTTGTTTGTTTTAAGATTTTATTGGAGAATCTGGGGAGGGGAACAGACAAGTTGCTGTCCTTTTGTTCTTCAGTCTAGTTGTGGAGGACGTCTCTTCTCTGGTCCATGTTGGTATTATCATTGCTCTGTCCCCGGGTGAAGCAGTCACTTGCCGGCCATTGGACGGCTGCTCACGGTGGCTCACAGCAGCTCACTAAAGCTCACACCCGCTGCCAGCCAGCCCCACTGCAGCCTACACCATCACTGGCAACTCATGGCAGTCCAGCTCCAGGTCAAGCTGTTGTTCACCATCTTAGCTGTAGAGGGCGCAGCCCTCGTGTCACTGGCCCTCATGTGGGATTTGAACCGGGGCCCTGCTGCTCACAGCTGGTGTCCCAAGCCAACTCTTAACCAACGCGCGACTCGGCTGGCCCTACCAAAATTGTTTTGAACCTGTGTTCTCGTGATTTTGTTTTGGTTGAAAAATGTCATGACTTCATGTTTTCTTATATTTGTGTCAGTTATGTGTTGCAGCAAAACTATCCTCTCCCTCCCATCTCCCCAATTTAGTGGCGGCAATCATTTAGTTAGCCCACGGTTCTGTTGGTGGGCAGTACTCCTGTTGTTGGCTGGCCTCACTCATACATCTGTGGTCAGCCGCTGGGTTGCCTGAGGGCTGACTTGCCTAAGGGGCCTCAGCTGGGCTGACTCATCTCTGCTCCATGGAGCCTCTCAGCATCCACCAGGTTGGGCTGGTTCCCATGGTGGTGGTGGGTTCCTAAGAGCAATAAGAGCAAAACCTGCAAGGCCTGTTGAGGCTTAGGCCCAAACTCTCACAGAGTAATGTCCACTGCATTTTGTTGGTCAAAGCAAATCACAAGGACAGCCCAAATGCAAGGTGTGGGGAAAGAGGCTCCACCGCGTACGGTGAGGAGCTGTGGGTATTGTGACCAGTACTGCAATCTACCACCCAGCTGTTCATAGCTTATTCACTTTTATTCTTTGCAGTATCCTATTGGGTCTATGTCTGATTCATTTTTTATTCCTCCCTATAGTTTCCTTTACTTCGAGCCTAAGAAGGAAAGGGAAGGAAAATAGCATTATTTGCACCTAATACGTGCCAGGCGTTGACTAGACATTTTCTGTGGGTTCATTCAATACCCACATAGTCATTTTGCAGGTAAGAAAATTAAGACCACAAAATGAAAATAACTTGCCCAGGTAGCTCAGTCTAAATGCCAGAGTTGGGGTTTGAAATTGCATTTAGGTACAATTCCAAAGCTCTTCATGTTCTACCATGCTGCTCAGCATGTTTTCTTACACAAAAGTCACATCACTTATAAATCAATGAAACAGTACAAATCAGCTATAAGTTTAGTATTTGTCAAATGACATCTTCTTTTTCAATTAATATGGCAAATATATTCAAGGCATGCCCCTTTGTCATTATATATACAATACAAATAGTCTCTCCCTACCCCTTCAAGTGTCAATTAAGGTAATGCACCAGTAATTTCCATTATTTTCTGAAAGCAACACTTAAACATTGCCATCTCTGGCCATCCTAGTACAAATGGTATCCAGGTTTACACACTGGCGTTTCCTGGCAGTATTACTGCTAGGCTAATAAGAATTGAAAGTTGAGAAAAAATTTACCATTACCTGTTTTGAATTCCTCAAAGGATTCGATTAATGAATAATGCAGATTTGTAATTCTGCAGTTTGTCAGACATTGAAAACCATGATTGCTTTGGTTGAAGTCAGATTTCTCTAAATATGATTAAAAAGAAGACAGATCTCATCTTCTTGGGAGATAAGATTAAATAAGTTTTTTTTAAGTCACTTTGTCATTGATTCAAAATGTTTCTCCCTAAGGCTGTTTTAGCCTAGACTGGCAAGATCAATCCATCCATCTCCTAATTTGACCTAGTTCAAATATTTTGCTGTGTAAGGAGGGTGTCTGAGATGATGCTGTCCAGCATGGGCCAATAACTATCCCAGGTATATGCATGTGGTTGGCCTTTGCTTTGTTATAATCACTTGGCTTTGCTAGGATTACCCAAACATTGTTCTGATGAAGGCAGTCCTGCTAGACTATGCATTTCCCTTGCATTGATTACAAACACCTAGATGACTTACTAGTGGAACTACAGAAGTCTACAAAAGTCCATTTGTGTGTGTATGAGTTAAAAAAAAATGTTTTCACAAAACTGGGAGCTTTATGTCCTTGTTTTCGAATGGAAAGACTTAGGGCCTTGAGTATGGCGAATTCCCAAATAATTTTTTGTGAAAATTGAATTAATTTGACACACTGGTGAGAAAACCAGTCTAGGAATAAAATAGAACTTGTTCCAAATCCTAGTTCCCCCACTAGGCTGGGCGAACTGAGGCACATGACTTAACCTCGCTGTGCTTTCTGTCATCTGTCTAACTATCCATCTCTCTATCTGTCTATCTTTAAAATAGCAGGAATAATACCTACCTAATAAGGTTGCATGTGAAATAATGAGATATAATGTGTGCAAAATCCTTGTTCAATGGCCAGCACAGAATAGGTACTCAGTAAATTGAATGTATTGTTATTATTTATTAATTCATTAATGCTAATTTTTACATTAATTTTCATGAGTTAAAGTACTAAGCTTGATTAATTTGCATGTTTTCATCTTCCCTTCTTCCAGTACCTGATGGCAATTCCTATCCATAGTAAAAGGAAGTTTAAAAGTTATATGTTCATACAAACTTTATTCCTTCATTCTTAGACTGAGTTTTAGGAGTCCTCCCATTGAATAATTTAAATAATCACAAAAAGAATGAAGTGTCTTTATTATACCTCATGCTATTGCTATTTATCAGGTATCATTTCCTTTATTAAAGATGATGGAAATAGTGCATTTGTTCTGGAAGACAGGCATCGGCTTACTATACGACAGCACAGTGTGTGGCACATAATAGTTGCTTAAAAAATACTTACTGTGGGCCGGCCGAGTGGTGCGTTGGTTAAGAGCTGGCTTGGGACACCAGCTCTGTGCAGCAGGACCCCAGTTCGGATCCCACATGAGGGCCAGTGACACTGCCTTCTATAGCTAAGATGGTGAACAACAGCTCAACCTGGAGCTGGGATGCCATGAGTCACCGGCGACAGTGTAGGCTGCAGCCCCTGCTGCAGTGGGCTGCTGTAAGCTACCATGTGTGGCCGGCAGCCAGCATGAGCGGCCGGCAGCTGGTGTGAGCTGCCAAGAGCTGCCGTGAGCAGCTGTTCAGAGGCCGGCAACTGATCTGCCTCACCTGGGAAGAGCACAATGATAATACCAACATTGGCCAGTGAAGCAACGTCCTCCACAACTAGACTGAAGAACAAGAGGACAGCAACTTGTCTGTTCCCCTTCCCCTGATTCCCCAGTGCTGTTCCCCTCCCCCAATTCCCCAATAAAAAAATCTTTAAAAAAAAATACTTATTGTAAATAAATGAATGATGAACAGCTAGTGAACAAATAAACCATTTAATATTTAGCTATTCAGGAATCAATGCATTAAACCTTATTAATAAAAATTGCTTTGGGATTGCAAAAAGCCCACACACAAATGAGATGTATCACTGAAGCATACAGTGTGATATTATTATGTCTTTATTGCTGAATCACTGAATGCTGAGGTATTCAATAAAATGGGTATTTGAGTGATTTTTTAAAAGGTAATGAAACTCCTGTATTGCTTGGTAGTTGTAATATTTAAAAAAAAACACACATAAAAACATACTCCAGTGTTCCCATTTGAATAAATATAGTGAATATAGTAACATGAAATTAAAAAGAAGAAAGAAAGAAGTTTTTATAATTTTTTTCTTTTTTACTTTATGGGCAGTTACTACGCCATTATTGTGATGTGATCAGCAATTTTACCAGTAGAGATGATACTAATTATTTTTGAAAATCCCTAGTGCTTCATATCATCACTCAAAACAGAAAGACTCCTTTTAATTAAGTGTCAGGAACTATTCCATGAAATTTTGCCAGCATTTCTGCTAACCAGTAAGTAAGGTTAATTGATAATTCTTAATAAAGAATCTTAGAGAAATTCATATCATAATTAACATAATTTAAGATGCTGATAATGCATGAATTATCTACTCAATCAGTGTAAGTGGAACCTTTGATCTTAAAGACAAAGTGCACTTGTATCTTACATTAGTAAGATCCCTCATTCATATAAATTAGTATTTCTAAATATTGCTAATTAGCAAGCCTGACAACAACCACAATAAAAATCAATTTTGCCAAATAGAAAGAGTGGTGGTTAATGTATTTGGTGAACATGGTTAGATTAGTATTGATTGAATCACCCAGTAAGCAAGTTTCCTGTGATTGGCAGGCACTGTGCAGAGTATGCACAGCCACCCAATCGTTAGTCACTTGGCCGTCTAGGTTATCAGATCGACTATCATGATATCACGATGTTTGCATTCAAGTAACGCTTATTTTACTGAATAAAGTCCCCAAAGCTCAAGAATAATGATGCTGGCAATTCAGATATGCCAAAGAGAAATTGTGAAATGCCCGTATGTATGGGGGAAAATACAGTACACCTATATGTAGGATTTGGTGTTATCCGCGATTTCCAGCATCCACAGGGATCTTGGAACATATCACCCTCGGATAAGGGGGGACTACTGTACTTGAGGACTCTTATGTTAAGTACATTACAGACTGTGTGCATGTCTGTGTACCACCTAGTAGGGAAGCATGTGAAAATGTAGCAATAATTCTTCCCCCATCTTCCAATAATGTCTGAGTAACATTTCCCACAAGGTCAATGGCAGCAGGTAACCAGTCAGCTCCACTGTGATTTTTCTTAGAAAAGTCCTCCTGGAAGCCTCCACCCCCCTTTTAGCTAAGCTGCCTGCCCTCCAAGCCTGCTGCTGCACGGCTACTACCTTTTGAATTTCTGTTGATTTTCTTTTAGATTGAAATCCCAGTTGACAGGGTATCATGCTCTTGTCATTCTTGATCTATTCTTATTTCAAACAGTAAAACTCCACTATTTTTTCAGCCAAAAATATGGTATGATGACAGAAACCATGACGCTGACAGCTGTCAACACGTCTGTCCCGTGTTTCACACGAGTCTTCCCTGGACCGATTCCCTCTGCACTTACGCACTGGGATCACACAAGGGGTTTCCTTCACCATCATCCTGTGATCCCTGTCGTGTCTCCTATGCCTGTGTCTTCCTCTCTCTTGGTTTACTTTCCCATGTTGATGAGGTACATCTTCTAGTGCATTCCTGAGAAAAGGTGCAAGGAAAACGAAGTGTTTTGAGAACGTTGGTGCCTGAAAATGGCTTTTTCCCATCCTCATGCTACCTGATAGTTTGGCTTGTGACAGAATTTAAGCCGGAAATAATGTCCCTTCAGAATTTTGAAAGCATTGCCGCCTATGTGCTTGTTTTCAGTATTGTCATTAAGTCCATAGCCATTCTGATTTTTGCATGGCAGCAGTGAGGGTTTTTGTTTGTTTGTATGTATGTTTATCTTTCGAAGCCCATAGAATTCACTTTTTGCTTTCAGTGTTCTGAATTGTCATAATATTTCTTAGTATGGGTATATTTTTATCCACTAAAGTGGATACTCAAGGGTTCATTTCAAACTGGAAATTCATGGCCTTCTGTTCTGGAATATTTTATTGTTTGTTTTTTTATGATCTCTTCCCCTTATTTTCTCTGTTGTCTCTTATGGAAATCCTTTATTTGGAGGTTGAACTTGTCAACTGGCCCTCTGATTTTCTTATCTTTCCTCTCCTGTTTTCCACCTCTTTATCTTTTAGCTCTACTTTCTAGGAGTTCTTACTGAGATTTTTATTTCTGCTATCATTTATTATTGTTGTTGTTTGCTAAATGTCCCTCTGTTTTCGCTTCCTATTTTTGTTTCATAGCTATAGTATATTGCCTTATCTCTGTGAGGATATTGACGATGTTTTGAAATTTTCTTTTCCTTCGTTTCTATTTCCTTCTAGTTGATTTGGGTTTCTATCTTTGTATGGGAAGATTTCCTCAGATATTTAGTAAACCTTGGATGTCTCCTCATAGTCATCCAAGTGTGGAAGATAACAAGGGTGACTGGAATTTCCAGCCATATGGTTGGAGCCAATCAACTTTGATCTTCACCATAGGTTGATCTGGGTCAGCCATTTCTTGGAAAATTTCTGGTGATGGTATATTTAGCTCTTGTCGAGCTGCTGAGATTCCCCAGAGAGTACTTATCAACTCCTGGCTGGAGGGTAGAGGACCTGCTGCCATTGTTATGATTGTGATGCAGTGTCAGTGGGTTCTCAGTGTCCAGACTGTGTGTGGTTGCTTGGTGCCCTGGTTTTTGGTGTAATGCCTCCCCCTTCACCTGTGCCTGATGGCCCTTCACCCTTCACCCTTCCAGTCAGTCCCCTGCTGGAAAAGGAGAGAAGCATCTGCCCTGAGGATGTGGGGCAGATGCACACAACCTTCCTTATCTTGTTATCCCCAGAGGTACCAAGTGCTGCCAATTTTTGAGCCTTTTGAGTTTTCTGAAGTGTAAATTTTGTTGTTTCTCAGCTTTTCCCTGTGTTGGCACAAGGTTTTCTCTCTGGTTTCAGCTAGTCAGTTACCTAACTTGTCCATCTGCTTTCCCACTTTCAAAATTATACTGTTGCTGCCTCCTTTCCCATTCTATTCTTTATGAGTTTATGTTTTTTTAAAAACCATCTCGTTACTGTCATTTTAGTTAGTTTTTCAGAGGGATCAAGATTTGATGTGTATGTTCAATCTACCACCTTAACCCAGAAAGGAATGTGTGTGTGTGTGTGTGTGTGTGTGTGTGTGTGTATGCTGGATCACAATATTAAATGTATTTCTTATTGTGGATGGAAATCAAAAAAATTGAAAACTACTGCTAGGCCATGCCAACAACAATATAGTCAAGTCCATACAAGGCTAATTGTATTTTCTCTTTACTATGAAAGTCTTCCATGGAACTGAGGGAGTTTTAAAGGTGTATGGTGCCATTTTTTTCAGGATGTGGTATTCTCAGGAAACTCTAGATCTAACTCTTTTTAGAAAAAAAAAAAAGGTAAGCTGCACTTCCTCTGATAGTGTATTCGAATGTGCCTCTTCATTTCCGTTCTTGGTACTAGGATTATTTATTCTGGGTCTTAAATTTTGTTATATGTCAAGAATGGCATAACACCAAGAAAATAAATAAATAAATAAACACACAGCACACCTAAGTTATGCAATCTCTATCAATCTATAATCTTCAATTGTGCTAACATTTGCTATATAAATTGCATCTGCTTTGGTAAAAACATACAGGAAAATTCAATTACCTGTTCAAAATGTTAAAATTATCTCTTTAACTAGAATATTGCTTTAAAAACTCAAAAAGACATTTTTTATAAAACCAATATGTGTTACAGATATGAATACTTGTACTTTTTTTCAATAAAAACACTATTTTTGTTTATTCAACTTTTTTTCAAATACAATAGCATTTTAATTCTACAGCCCAGAAAATATTTAATGGGAATATGTTCACAGATGCATCAAAAACTTTCTTATAGAATGATCTTTTATTTCTATGGGAATTCAATAAGATTATTTCCTAGTTCTTAATATGAATTCAATTTTAGCTATTTACTCCAAATCTCCTAAGATTCAGAATTGAGTAAACAGTGGTCACATGACTGAAATTTCACTATTTGCCCCATAGCACTAGCCATTTAAGGTACTGGAATAAAGGTGACATTTGGAAAAGACACTAAAGAATGAATATGCAAAAGTGACATATGAAGTTATACTATATCTTGCTGTAGCATATTTATATTTCCATTAATGTTACACTGTTTCTGATGAGAAAAATAAGTCTAGGTTGCCTTCTTTATTATATTAATATGGATGATATAGATAGCTAGGAGAAATCCCTCTTGCTCATTGTACTGATGTAAAAATTCTTCTATTATTTGTTAATCATACACTTACAGATCCAAGAATGTAAAGTGGACCTATAGTTTGCATTTCAACCTAAAAATAAAATTGCAGAGTGTGATTTTATTCAACAAATATTTCCTAAATTCTATAGAAGTTATCCATTCTTTAACTTTAAACTCATGTTGCCTCTAAAATATTTTCATGGGGCATTAGGGGGAAATCCTATTTTAAAATCCTATAAAAATTGGGTCGGCCGAGTGGTGCATTGGTTAAGAGCTGGCTTGGGACACCAGAGGACCCCGGTTTGGATCCCACATATGAGGGCTAGTGACACTGCCCTCTACAGCTAAGATACTGAACAACAGCTCAACCTGGAGCTGGGCTGCTGTGAGTCGCCTGTGGCGGCGTAAGCTGCAGCCCCTGCTGCAGTGGGTTGCCATGGGCTTCCGTGTGTAGCCAGCAGCCAGCGTGAGCGGCCAGCAGCCACTGTGAGGGGCTGTTCAGAGGCCGGCGACTGATCTGCCTCGCCCTGGAAGAGCACAATGATGTTGCCAACTTGGACCAGTGAAGCAACGTCCTCCACAACTAGACTGAAGAACAAAAGGACAGCAACTTGTCTGTTCCCCTTCCCCCAATTCCCCAATAAAAATCTTTAAAAAAAAATCCTATAAAAATTAAACTTTATGAGAAAAATTGGACTTTTTTTCACAGTAGGATCTTGAGGTATTCCTAATCAAGAAAGATCACCAAAAATTAAAATTAAAAAGCCACAAGAGAATACTATAAGGCCAAAATCCAGAGGTTAGCTAGTGAATTAGTCTTTGTAATCAATACAATAGATAGTACGGAGGAGTATCACTCTCACCCTAATTGGTCCCTTCAGTAAATATTAGACACTATTCTAGGTGCTTGAGATGCATCCGAGAACAAGGTCCTGGTCTTCGTGGAGCTGACATTCTAATAGGGAAGATAAATAATGAACACATTCAAGTAAATTGTTTAGTATATTAGAAGGTAACAAGTGCTATACAGAAAAGAAAAAGGAGAACAAGGTCTGGAGATGCAGATTGGTGGGGTTGCGAGATATGTAACCTTCAATAGGGTGGTCCAGGTGGTTCTCCTAGAAAACTGATATTGAACAAAAGCAGCTAAAGAGCCTCGTGGCTATCTGGAAAGGAACATTTCCCAAAGGGAACCCTACAGACAGAGATGCCTGGCTCCTTCAAGGAGCCACTAGTAGGCCTGGGGGTGGAGAAGAGGGCCTGGAGGGAAACAGCAAGCAGGAGAGTGATGGGAAATGAGGCCAGACTGGAAGTGGGGAGCGGGCACACAGGGCACACAGGGCCTATGGGCCTTGTAAAGACTTGGGCTTTCACTCTGGGAAAAACGGGGCACCATTGGAGAATGGTTCGCAGGGAGACATGATCTCAATTTTAAAAGGATTGCTCTGCCTTTAATAACCCTGTATCTTGAGCAGGCCATTTAACCTTGCTGAGCTGTAGTTTCCTTGCTTGTAAAATGAGCATAATATTTCCAATCTGACAATATCATATTTTAAATTACAGTCCATATCTGTAAACCACCTCACATGCGACAACTGAATAATTTGCAGCTATCATTAATAAAAAAGGGCCCTCGCCTCCATGCCTCCAAGTGCTGAAGGCAAAGGGCCTGAATTCAGCCATCTCTGAGCACAAAGTTGAGCATCAGGAGCCATCATGGCCTCTCAGCTGAAAACCTCAGTGAAGACACTTGTCCCTTGACTTCCAGGAGATAATCCACCAAGTGAACAAGAACACAGTGAAGGGCTGTCTACCCAACCGCAGAGTCCATGTATTTTTAAAATCCTAAATCCAGACATTATTTAAATCAAAGAACTGCTGTAATGGTGCCAAGGGGAATTTCTTTATCATTCATGAAGCAAACAAGCATTGAGTGTCTTCATTGCAACACCCGGTGTTCCAGGGGCAGAAGGTACATGGATGAGAAGATATATGGTAGATAAATAAATGGATAAGGAGACATGGTCCCTGCCCTCACAGAGCTTTCTGTCTAGCAAGGAAAAGGACTTGTACACAATCAAATATAATATTGTATAATAACGATCATCGGAGATAATGTATCCACAGTACAGGACGTCAGGGCTGAGCTGGTCTTGGGGATCAGGCTGAGTTTCATGGAGGTGGTAGACTCTGGAAGGGCTTGTAATTGCAGGGTTGAATCTGAGGCTCTACACTCTGTCATGCTTCCCTCCACACCTCATCCTTTTTGCTTTGGATAACTCAAAATAAAAGTAATTGCTAAACTGCAAAATATAATTCTTGTTTTCAAAATGGCACAGAAGTTACATACATGCCGAAATTTAAATGATTTGTTCTAAATATTCTGATAGTCCCCCCATTTTTTGGTGCCCCTCGGTTTTGTGGGACCGTATGCATATTATTATCTATTCACTGCAAATTCAGCACCCAGAGATTGCCGGCCAAAAAAAAAGGAAAGGAAAGGAGATTGAGTGGGGGATGTCTAGATAGTGCCCCTTGGGAAGGTATCCAAATATATGATGCTTAAACAGCAACTCAAGAAACCGTGGATAGGCTGGTGTAGCTGAAGTATGGGATGGAAAAGCAATAATATGATGAGGCTGAATGGGGGCTTCTGAGGTATCACAATAAAGTGCCCTCACATGACAGCCAAAGATGTTTAACTTGACCTTGACATTAAACAACACTCGACGCAGAGGAAAAGAGACTGGAAGGAACTATGCTAAAATTGAATAGGATTTGCCTCAGAGTGTTAGAACTATGTGAATTTTTTTCTCATTCTTTATGATTTCATTTAAAATTCAAATGTTCAAAGTTCTACAGAGAGCAAGCATTATGATTATAATGAGAGAAAAACAAAGTTAAAATAAAAAGTATTAGAAAAGAAAAAATTCCACAATGAAAAATATATTATATAGGGTATTTTTCTGGGCTCCTTATTAGTGCCTTGAGGGCCCAGTATGTCTCTTGGTGACTTAGCAGCATCTAGCACGGAACAGAAAAAAAAAGCCTGAGCCAAGGACACAATGAAATAAAATTGTGCTGCTACATCAGAGCCTAAGCAGTTACTCTAAACTCCAGCTGGATTAAAGGAATTGCCTTTGGACTAGCACATGACTAAAATGGAGCCTCTAAATTTAGGATGATATTTAAGATGTTGGGAAGTGATAGCAGGGAAAAGGTAATTGAAATACAACCAGCAGCAGAAGGAAAGAACCCTTGGAAAATCAATTATAATTCATAACAGGATGTAATTAATGTGTCATCACCACCACTAATAGTAGCCATTTTAATGTGTATTCCCCATAGCATAATAGAATAGAGTCATTACACTCTTCACTTAAATTCCTAAAATAAACGCGTGTTGTTAATTTCTGGCTCTCACATTTTTACTACAAGAAACATATTACAGTCGTGGTTGCCTTTTAGTTCTGCGACTCAGGGAGATTATTTTTCTTCATTCTAAAAGCATATAGTATTTTTGTGATAAAAATTATCTTTAAATTATTTATGAAATTTTAAGAGAAATGCAAATCATTTATGATATCATATGCTAGTATAGATAATTTCATTTGCATATTCTCTTCTAGCTGGTTTTCTTTTCAATATCATTGTACATAGTTATAATCAATGTATCTAGTTCCATAGTTTAATTTTATTGAACATTTAAAAATACTTTTATATTTTTATAGTCTATTAATGATTATTTTTTGTAGCTATATAGTCCACCAACATGACCAAATACTATAATTTATAGTTTCCTACTTTGGGACATTGAAATTTATATAACTACTTTTCTACAATGGACAATCGTGCAATAAGCATTATTGCATTAAGCTACCTTTGTTTTATTTTCTGTTGTGGAAACTTATAAATTGCTGAAAATAAGATTTTTATTATTTTTCATTGACATAAAAAATGCCCAAATTTATATTATCACTAGCAATGTCAAAGTATACCAGAGTCACCTCAATTTTGTTAGTATTAGTTATTATTCTTTTGCTAATTAAATAATTATTGTCACATAATTTTAATTTATTTTTTATCTCTAATAATGTTGAATAGTTTTCGGTCACTTTTTATTACTAGTGGTCTCTCCGGATTGACTTATTTGTACATTTGTATTTTGGACTGTGAGCCCTTCAAATAAGCTCTTTAAAAAAAAAAAAAGATTTTATTGGGGAATTGGGGAAGGAAAACAGTGTTGGAGAATTGGGAAAGGGAAACGACCAAGTTGTTGTCCTTCAATCTTGGGGAGTGTGCAGCTAGCTCAGCTCCAAGTCCAGTCGTCATCTGGCCACCCGACGGCAGCTCACAGCCACTCAGCTCAAAGTGCTGTGTTCAATCTTAGTTGTGAGTGGGTATACCCACCATCCATGCAGGAGTCGAACCAGCAACCTTGTTGTTAGGAGCATGTGCTCTCACCAGCTGAGCCATCCTGCCACCTGTTGGCAGCTCAGCAGCAGCTCAGCTCGGGCGCAGCTCACTGGCCTATGTGGGAATCGAACTATATGGGAATCTAACCAACCCTGTTGCTCAGAGCTCGTGCTCTTAACCAACTGAGCCACTCAGCTGGCTCCAAATAAGTTCTTTATACATTATAAATATTAAGCCTTTTTATATCCTTTGATTTTTATTCTAATCAACCATTTTTTGCATTATAATTTAGTTATTTCAAGTAGTAACACTTTCTGTTTTCATGATCAAAACTGTCATGTGTCTCCTTTATAATTTCTTCTATTGGTTCAAACATTAGATATTATCATTCCTCCACAGACAAACCAAGTGGTTTCTGCTGAGTTTTGATAATTTGATTTTATTTTGGTCTATGAACATGTAAGCTTCCTATGTGTAAAAACAGTAGTAGAATGTAAAAATTCCTTTTAAAGAGAACAGTACCAAGGCCTGAAAAGAATGGGGTTTCACATGGCTGAGGGGTAAAGGACAAGCCTGGATTCAGAAAGCTGAGGCCTTTAAGTTGATTAAAAAGGTGATAAAACCTTGTTCCTATAGCACCAATTTCTCAAGGTTGGGTTTTTTTTTTCCTGTTTTTTATGATTTAATCATTTCCTGGTGTCTTGTGAAGCATCTATATTGTCTCAAACTGTTCCTGTGGAAAATATACTAGTGGCACGAGGGGAAACATGGAGAATTAGTCCAAATCCAATGGCAGATTGTCAAACACACTCCTCAGCTCCAGCTGAGAGAAACCAGAGCACGCCATTTTTCCACTATAGTAGTCGTCCTGGACTTTGATTGCACTGGATTCCACTGGGGACCTTTAAAAATAATTCTGATGCCTGGGTTACAACCCTCAGTTTCCTAATGCCATTGGTCTTGAGGTCATTATGGCTATTGAGATTTTTTTTTCATTAAAGTTTATTGGGGTGATGATTGTTAGTAAAGTTACATATGTTTCAGGTGTACAATTCTGTAATGCATCATCTCTGTACCACATGGTGTGCTTACCACCCAGAGTCAGTTCTCCTACCATCACCATGTATTTATTTGATCCCTTTACCCTCATCTACCACCCCCTCCCCCCTTACCCTCTGGCAACCACTAAACTATTGTCTGTGTCTATGAGTTCTGTTTCTTCATTTGTTTGTATTGTTCCTTTGTTGTTTTTAGTTTTATATCCCACATATCAGCAAAATAATATGGCTCTCGACTTTTTCTGTGAGATTTTTTTTAACGTTCCCCAGGTGATTCTAATATGTAGCCAAGGTTGAAAAACACTGTAATCACTTCATCAAGAAATGTAAAACAGAATCCTAATCTGTAAGAGGAGGTGACCAAGAGAAAGAATTAGAAACTACCTGTCCTTTTTCCATAAATACCTGCATCTTGATGGCAAAATTTCATAGTGGGAACAGAAAAATGGTCTTTGGACATAACAGAAGTTTCCAGAATGTTTTTTTACCTCCTCCCTCTTCACCATCTGAGGTCTAAGTGGTCCTTTTCAGACACTCTAAAATGAATTTTCGAAAGTGTGGGGGAACAAAGTATTTGAAAGAAAATCTTGAACACTGATAATTAACAGGAAACAGAATTGGGTTGGGAAAGATAAATGATAAATACTTCTTTTTCTGCAGGCAAAGATTGTGCACTAGGGTAGGCTAACCGTCCCAGAGAGGATTACCCATAGGCAGCACCTCACTCCATTGGCATTTTTCCCATTGTGACTGGGAGTTTTACAGATTGGTGTTCACGTAAGATTACGGTCCCAGAACCCAGGTCTCCCAAAATGCCAGGGCAGAGGGCCAGATATGTGGTTGGAGAGCAGAGAACCAGCCTTGGCTGAAAATTTAGCTCCACCCAGGTGCCTTAGAGTTCACAGAGAGTTTTAAGCCTCTAGGTATCATGAGAAAGACATTTAATGTGGTGGAACCTCACTGGGAAGAAAATTGACATCTCAAGGTACTTATAAAGTAGAAAGATGGCATTTTTGTGGCTTTAAAATAAGGAGAAAACTTTTCTAACTCAGCCCTTGCTTCAATACATGCTAGCAAATATATATTTCCTATTCGTTTACTCTGACCAAACCTACAAAGAAAAAATGTTAAATACTGAGAGTTTAGTTTATTCCATGAATAATCAAGTTTAAATGGTATAATAAAATTCCACAATAAGATGCATTTGGATATGAGGCAATTGGTGCCTGACTCCCATCTCCATCTTCTGCCTACTGTGTTCCTAAACAAAATGGATAGACTGAAGCTCTTGTTGGGGTACAAGAGGTGAGGGGGAGAGCACTCGTCTGGGAGGAATCTCATCATCATTTGGGATGTTCCCAGTTCCATTTACAGTCAGTGCAAACATTATAGTTTCACTATCTTCTGTTCGTTATTTTATTATTATTATTCGTTTCAGATGCATAAAACAACATAGTAATTAGACATTTACACCCCTCACAAAGTGATAATCCCAAGTCTACTAACCATCAGACACTGTACATCGCTATAACAATACCATTGACTACGCTCCCTATTCTGTACTTCACATTCTGTAACTGTATTTTTTTAATTATAGTTGACATTCAATATTATTTTATGTTAGTTGCAGGTGTACAGCATAGTGATTAGGCATTTATATAATTTATGAGGTGATACCCCCATAAGTCTAGTACCCATCTGACACTATACAGAGTTTTTACATTATTGACTATATTTCCCATAGTGTAGTTCACATCCCCGTGACTATTTTGTGACTACCAATTTGTACTTCCTAATCCCTTCACCTTCTCACTGATCCCCCAACCACCCTCTCTTCTAGCAACCATCAGTTTATTCTCTGTATCCATGAGTTTATTTGTTTTGTTTATTCATTTATTCTGTTCTTTAGATTTCATATATAGTGAAATCATATGGCATTTGTCTTTCTCAATCTGACTTATTTCACTTAGCATAATACCCTCTAGATCCATCCATGTTGTTGCAAATGGTAAGATTTCATTCTTTTTTATGGCAGAGTAATACTCCATTGTATATATGTACCACAGTTTCTTTATCCAGTCATCTACTGATGGGCATTTTGGTTGTTTCTATTATCTTGGCTATTGTGAGTAGTGCTGCAGTAAACATAGGGGTGCATATATCTTTTAAAATTAGTGTTTTGGATTTCTTTGGATAAATACCCAGGAGTGGAATCGCTGGGTCATAAGTGGTTCTATTTTTTTATTTTTTCAAGAAACTTCATACTACTTTCTTTAGTCACTGTACCAATTTGCAATCCCCAAACAATGCACAAGGGTTCCCTGTTCTCCACATCCTCACCAACACTTGTTATTTGTTGATTTTTTTTATGCTAGCCATCCTGACTGGGGTGAGGTGGTATCTCATTTTGGTTTTATTTGCATTTCTCTGATGACTAGTGATGTTGAGTATCTTTTCATATGTCTATTGGTCATCTGTATGTTCTGTTTGGAGAAATGTTTATTCAGGTCCTCTGCCCATTTTTTAATTGGATTGTTTGTTGTTTTGGTGTTGAGTTGTATGAGGTTTTTTAATAAATTTTGGATATTAACCCTTTATCAGATGTGCCATTGGCAAATATCTTCTCCCATTCAGTAGGATATCTTTGTGTTTTTTTGATACTTTTTTGCTTATTGTGATAGTACTCACCTGCTGAAATTTTTTTTCATTAACTTCATAATAAAAGGACCCTCTATTTTACGTTATTTAATTATTTGGACCTGCATCATTGTGTTATGGTTGGTTACATTGTATTTTCAAGTAGATAAGCCATTGATACAGGCATTGCAGGATCTGCCTCCTCTGTAACCTCTCCAAGGTGTTACTCAGTTTTCTGAGGTATAAGATGAGACTGTGTTTGAAGTGGTTCTCACTAGAGTTCAGATGAGGAAAAGCAGTCACATGCTTCTATTTTGAAGGGCAGCATAAGATACTCTTGTGAGTTCTGTACTGGGAATCCTGATAAAGTGTGTTATTCGATATTTCCTTTGGGGAGCTAATCTCTGGGTACCTCACAGGACTCCATAATGGTGCCTGTTGGCCTTGGCTCTGTCAGCCACGCAGCCTGTATGTGAGCTCTCCCCTCCACCCCGGCCCCTCCCACACCACACACACCCTCCTTGCAGTCCCAGGGTATGTGTATTTCCAAGTCTCCTTTGAGGTGTGGACTGGCTCAGCCCAAGGCCATGGTAACCACACTGCTCTGAATCTGATCCTCTCTCAGTGTTGTGGGGTCACTTAACCTTAGACCATGATGGCCAGGTGCACAAGCCATGTGAAGGAAAATATAATGCAGGAGCAGGGACACCAGATGCCAACAAGAGAGGCAAGAATGACACATCTGGAAGGAGTCAGAAGTGAGTCTCAGTGTTGGGCAGTGTTAATAGTGCAGCTCCAGAACCCAGCTGCCTAGATGTAAACTCTGGTTCTGTCACTTACACTCCATGCATCCTTGGGCAACTGTCTTAACCTTCTGTGCCTCAATTTCATCATCTGTAAAATAAAAGGTAAACATAATACATACCTCATGAGGTATGTAGCAATTAGTTAAAGTTCTGGTGTATCATTTGATTTCCCTAAAAAAGTACTTATTACTATTATCATCATAATTATTGTTCTTGAGTGAAGAATTGGAAACAATGAAGAAAAGTTTTCCCAGTTATATTAGTTTCCTGGGGATGACATAACATATTACCACAAACTGGGTGGCTTGAAACAGGAATTTTATTTCTCTCACAGTTCAAGAAATCAGGGTGTCACCAGGGCTGGTTCCTTCTTCAGTCTCTGAGGGAGAAGCAATCATGTGTCCCTCAGCTTCCAGTGGTTGGCAGCCATCTTCAGTGTTCTTGGCTTGTAGACACATCACTCCAGCCTCTGCTTCCATTATCTCTGTGCTCCTGTGTCTTTTCCTTTTCTGTCTTATGGGGACACTTTCATTAGGTGTAGGACCCACCCTAATCCAGTGTGACCTCATCCTGAGCCTTACCTTCGTTATTACATCTGCAGAGACCCTTATTCCAAATATCATATCCTGATGTTCCGAGTGGACTTGAATTTGGGGGCAACACTGTTTGGCCTACTAAGAGCAGGTTGGGATCAAATTGGAAGAAGAAATCATGGACAGTTCCTAGAAGAATGTTATCTAACCTTGGGCATGATGTTATTCACTGAAAGCATTGTGTTGTGTAAGTGGTCAATCAAGCAAAATGGGCTGGCTACCCTCAAGGTCATCACTGAGTCAGAACAAAATGTCAAGCACAGAGTGAATCAGTGTACTCTCATTCAAACTGGAGAGAAGTTGGATGTACCCAGCAGGCACTGGCTGTGCCCATCAGGTAGCACATGGGCTAAGCTCTTCCCCTGCCCTCGCCTGACATGTTGCATGGCACTATTGAACCCACTACTGAACGCATTCTGACACTGGGTAATGCAATGGCAAGGTCAAGGGCTTTGGAGCCTCAGGGAACTGGATTTTAATAACATGCTCTACAACTTACTAGCTCCACTTACCATCTTTGTGTCCTCAGGTAAGGTACATCTCTTCTCTGAGCTTCAATTTTGACATCTAAAAACCAGGCATAATATCACCACCAATTTATAGAGTTGCTGTAAATAAGAAAACTAATATATGCAGGAGCTTCACCTAAGTGCCTGGCGCACATTTCAGTGAGTGGTTGCATTATTATCTGTATTGTGAAGTGGCAGTTCTGACTCTCCCCTTTACTAGACTTCAGGGCACCAAGGCCAGAGGGACTGTGGGGAAGAGCTGTGAGGATCCATCTGCATTTCTTCCCCCACCTCCACCTCCCGGCACCTCCACTCTCAGCACCCAATGAACACATAGTAAATAGTCGAATTAAATGGCACATCAACTGCATTTCATTATAAGTACTGCTTCAATGAATGGACCTTTATAGCCTTTGGATTTGGGGATTTATAGCCTTTGGACCTTTATAGCCAATAAATGGGCCAATAGCCTTTCAGGATTTTTAATCCCACCAGAACAGTCCATGGCAAAGTACCTTTCATGACTTAGCAAATGGAAACTAGGCAGAGCAAAGGCGACAGAAAGCCATGTTAGTCCTTTAGTGTTTGTCAGCATTTAAAGTGGCTTAAATAGAATTTGGAGGCTAAATAAGTCATCTCTCATGAGTGAATTTTTATTACGTTATTATCAAAGTAATACATGTTCACTGTAGAAATTTTAGAAATATAGCCAAGCAAAAAAAATAAAATCATTCTTAATCCCAGATAGATATATAGATATTTTTTCTTTAATAAAATATTGTAACTTTTTTTCCAGTCATTAGTCTTCAACATCATCTTTAACAGCTTCTTAATATTGTACTATATATGAACCTACTATATTTATTTAACTCATTCCCCATTCCAGGGATTTTAATTTGTTTTCAATATTTCATTGCTGAAAATAAAGCTGCAATTATATAAGTGTATTCCTTATTAATTTTATAAATCTTTACTAACTTGGTACTTTTTGTAACCCTATCCCCTTTTCCAAACTTTGCAATTAACCCAAAAGTTCATTTGTTCGGTTTATGAGGAACTGATTTCATTATCCGCTCTGAAAAATCTCCCAGCGTTGGCTGTGTAATCTTAGCCAAGCTCTCTCCTGAGCAGCCTGTGTCCAGTAACTGATAAGTAATCAGTGTTCTTGGGTCTGACTACTCACTTGTTCAGGGCATGGGTCAATGTCATGGGTTTCAAGCTGTGTATATACAGGCCAGTTAGTTAAATGTCCGTAGACTGTCTCCCTAACTCCAAACAGCTGTTATTTAAACACTGGCTGTTCGTTTCAAAGAACTGGGCAAAAGAGCATGGGTGGATCAACACAAATCTATCACCACTAAAGGAAATACAGTGTGTCAACATTTTCATCTTCCCCGTGGAAAACAGCTCAGGAAGGTATTCGTGTCAAATCACATAAAATTGGTGAGGTTATAGGAAAAGGAGAAGGAATCATTCTGGGAAAAACAATTGGCTGACCTTATACAGATCTTGATTTATAAGCTTAGTCTGTGAGTTCCCCCATTTCTATATGAGACAAGTTCAACAGCATGTTTCAAATTGCTGGTGGTAGTATTTAACCAGCAGTTTTCTCTTGCAGCTGACACAGCCCTTGGCACTGATGACGTATATGATGAAAAAGGATGCCAGTGTGATGTATCTGTAGAAGACCTCACCCCACCACTTAAAACTGTCATTCGAGCTATCAGGTTGGTGGAAAGCCTTTGACAAAATGATTCAGAGATCTACCTCTGATTATTTGAATACTATGTTGCTGAGTTGTTTCTCCTGCCAGTAAATCTCCTAGAATAATTACTTCCTCTTTTCCTATTCATCTGCCTATTAAATTCTAAGATATTTTTTCTTAATACAAAACTCTACTGTGTTCAAACACAGTGTATTTTATAAAAGGTGGGTGCAATTTAAAAAGCCAGGCCATGTCAGCAAGATTACATGAGAATTGGCTTGTCATGTCCATTTGTTACTTTCAGGACATTTAGTATATAGATGCAATTGGATTTTTTAAATTATTTTTATGATTTGATGTTCCAATCCATGTTCTGTACTGTGTACCAGAGAAAAAGCCCTCTAGGTTATTTCAAAACTGATTGAGTCTGAAAATGGAAAGATGCCTAACATAGTCTGCCGTCAGTCCTATTCTGCCAAAATGTAACTGTTAAAAAGCTGACCTTAACATACTTCCTCTACTGATGGCAGGAAGGTAAGCATGTACCCAAAGCAACTTATTTCCGGGATCCACTCCCTACAAAAAATTCAGGATCTGGACTAAATGAAGTGCCGTATGCTGAGCCTGCCCACTCTAATCCCTTCGGGAGAATGTGTATCTGTCAGGGAATGCTGAGTGGCTGTATTGCAAAGAAATACGCTGATCTTTTTGGCTCTCTGCCTCTTACCAAAAAGCCAGAGGAACAGCTTAACTATGCAACCCAATTTAGCTATTCAGATACTTGGTCTAAACTCAGATATCAGTGCAATTGATTATTTACTTCTGTGTTGTGTTAGTCATTTAGGATCGTGTTAGACATTGCTTTATGTTATGATTGGGAGTCACTGGGAAAGCAGAAATGAGCTATAAAGAGTTTGGTAAATGTTTATGGGGACAAAGAAAGGCATGGTATGGTGAAATGTGTACCCCAGAAGATGCTTAAACATTATCTACAACCTAAATTGAAGTGATGTAAAGCCCAGTTACTTCCCAATAGAACCTTCAAGCAACAGTCCCTGTGGGTGGAGGGACCAACCTTCTTATGTGCCCTAGACTGTCCCAGATTATGCCTCTTATCTCACCATAATTGTTAGTAACACTCCCTGTCTTTCTCAAAGTATCCCAGTTCTGACAGTTATATGATCACCCTACCTCTGGGGAACCTAGAAGCCTTGGATAATATTTAATCCCAGAAAACCCAGGGACATGTAATAAAATCATGCCTGAAAACTTCAGTTAAAGGGAAAGAAAGGATCTAGAACTGCACTGCCCAGTACAGTAGCCACTGGCCACATGAGGCTATTTAAATTTGAATCAATTAAAATTAAATAAAATTTAAAATTCAGTTCATCAGTAGCACTACCAACATTTAAAGTGCTCAATAGCCACAGATGGCTGGTGGCCACCGCATTGGCAGAGGAGAAGTTCAGTGCATTTCCATCATTACAGAAAGTTCTATTGGGCATTGCTGGTCCAGAAGTCACCTTGAAATGCTTTACATTCATTCATTACATCCATCAAAGACTCTAAAGTGAAGGTGGGGCAATTCATCCACAGATTAGTCTGACTTGCAACAAGTACAGTAAAAATTTTATCTAATGGGAGCAGATTAGGTTTTCTAAAAGTCATACTTAATCCAGTTTGTGTCAATTCCCAAGACCTGCCAAAGCTCTCTGCTTTTGCCTTGCAACCTATAAAAAGAATTGTGAGCTGCAAGAAAGGAAATGAAATAGGTTTATTCTGCTAGCTAAGCACTTTAGCAGCCGCTTAAGATTTATTTTCTTATACCTTCCTCTTGAAACTTGACTGATTTTTGTAAAGCCCTTTGCATAATACCCTTTTTTTCAGAATTCTTTCTTGGTTCTTATTTTTAACAGAACTTTATTATTTACACGTCCCTCTTTTTTGTGGATTTTGGAAGCTTTCTGCTTGCTACTTTGTGAAACATGAGGGGGATGTTTTTCTCCCCCATATTATGATTCTGATTAGTAGATTTTTTTTTCTCACTTCCAAGTTCCATTTAAAATTGTTGGATTTCATTAAAATATAATCACTACACTCAATAGTTAATAACTAACTAGAAATCTTTGATTCATGATAGTACCTGATTTCTAAAAATACATGATTTAAAGACCAACCAATACAATTAGCAGTTCTGAAAAGGAGTTTGCAGGCATAGGTCCCTAAATCTTATGGAAAAGTATCCTTTTCCTGAGTTCAATTACATAAATAAACTGAACGTCAGTTGACTGGAATATTTTTTGCCAGAACATGTTCATTTCGTACAGCTCACCTAAAAAAGTGTTTTACATGTATATTACTGATTGCAAGTGTGAACCACCTATTATTCATCTCTAAAATAGTGACTTTGTTTTGGCATTTTCCTTGATATTTTCAGTTGTTTCGTTATTTAACATGATCACTTGAGCATGCCTTTTGTCTTCTAGTAGCTCTTACAATAATAGTTTTTCTTAAAAGCCAAATTAAAATTAAAAGGTGTATCAGGAAATATGTATTCCATTGCAATGATGGCAGCAGGAAAATATTGTTACCTTCACAAAGAGCAAAGTAGGAGTTACTATTTTCAGTTATTAATATTTATTATGCATCTGCCATTTTGTAGTTATTTCTGAGAGGAAAGATTCTCAGGTAATGAGATGATTAAGGCCACTTTCCAAATTTGTTTGGATTCTATTACCCAAATGCACTTTTGAGACTTTTTTTTTAAATGAATGACATCACTTTTTATAGTACTGAACAATGGCTATCCTTAAACATTTCCAAAATATGTCTGAAAAGACAAAAGCGTACGTCATTTTGTATAGTTACTTCAAGATTACCACAGATTAGTCTCAAAATATTGGTTAATGGAAGTGCACAAAATTACTGGAAATGTATTTTCAAACTCATCTCTGGGAGTGAAGACTATACTTATTTTTAACAAAAGCTCTACCTTGTTAATGATTTAATTATAAAACAATGTTAAGTGTCTTTTCATCCATTCAGACTAATTTCTACATAGAAAGATGAAGTAAATAGATAAACAAGCAAATTGATAAACTCCTGAACATTCTACATACTCACTTTTCACTATATTATAGTATTTTCGTTTGCTAGGGCTACCCTGACAAAAGACCACAGACTGGGCGGCTTAACCAACAGAAACTTGTTTTCTCACAGTTCTGGAGGCTGGAAGCGCAAGCTCCGGGGTTCAGCAGGATTGACTTCTTCTGAGGCCTCTCTGTTGGCCTGCAGATGGCCGCCTTCTCGCGGCATCCTCACATGGTCTTTCCTCTGCACACCCCCTTATCGGTGTCCAAATTTCCCCTTCTTATGACACCAGTCAGATTAAATCAGGGCATACCCTAACAGTTTCGTTTTAACTTAGTCACCTCTCTACAGGCCCTATCTCCAAATACAGTCGCATTCTGAGGCCCTAGGGTAGGGATAGCACTTTAACGTAGGAATTTTGGGGGTACACAACTCAGCCCATAACACGTGGCAAGACACCTGTTTTCATATCACTGTTTGAAAAATATTTTCTCAGGCACATATCAGAATTTTTAGATTAAAATTAAGCCCACCAATTATCAAACATTTAGATATTTGGGACTATCTGAAGAGGTTGACCAACTTACCTGGAAAGCTTGCACTTGGCATTGTATAAACACTACGTAAGTGTGTTTAATCCTGGCAAAATTCCACACAAAAATTAATATATGTTCATTTAGCTGAAATCATAAATAAATGTTAAAAGTCATACCTAAAAAAAAGTCATATCTAATACATCTCAATATTTATAAAAGGATCAAAGAGTAATAATTTTTTTAAGTACAAAAAAAATGTTTGTATTTGTTTTCCCATGCCAAACTGGCTAGATAAATTCTCAGATATGCATACTCAGTGCTGTGTAAAGGACTCGGCAGTTGGGAAAAGAGCTTTGTCAGTTAAAACGTTTCCATGCAAAGCTTACCTGCTTCTCACCAGTATTTTTTCATAGAATTACTACATCTAGGATCAGGCCACACTTAACGAGATCCTCAACAATAGTTGTTTTCTCGTCACCCTGTTTTCTATAACCATGTTTTGTGCCGGTCATCAAGAAATAAATCAGAATACCGTACAACCTGTTTTTCTTGGGAAGATAACCCAAACAACCTGATGGAGGTTACTCATTATTTTGAAGAGAAATGACCAAGAAGCTGTTGATTGCATCATGGTCTTAACTTCTCTTAATATCTCTACGCAATAATCACAGTGCCTGTTGCACTTGTATGCAACCTTTTATTCCCAGGCCAAACCAGCCTTCTAGAGAATCAAATGAATAAATAAGGTCTTGGGTAAAAACTCAAAGAATTCTTTAGTTGAAGCGGCAGCCCAACTTTACCCTGGCACCTCTTGCTAACTCTACCCCACCCCCAACCCTCCCCGGGGCTGCTCAAAGGAGGTAGTCCAAGAAACAACAGCCTCTGTGTGACCTTTGGCCACTCACTTCACCTCTCTGCGCCTTGTTTTCTCATTGGTGGAGTGAGGATGGTAATAGTATTGACCTTGTAGAGTTGTGGTGAGGATTAAATGAATTCACATTTGCAAAGCACTTAGGACAGTGCTCTGGGCACCTGGTAAGCACTGTGTAATGCGAGCTATTACAGCCTCCAAGTATCAGGGCTCCTTAGTGCCTTCCCAGCAAGCTGCCTCCACTGCCCATCTTCCACTCAGACCAGACCCTCTTTCTGAGCTCCGCCTGCTCCCATAGTGCATCATGTAAGAGGAGCACTTCTTTCTCTTTTCTGAGGGGGTGCTCCCAACTTCCAAACATGTGCAGCCTTGCCTGCCTGCACCTTCCCCAGGAAGCATTTGCTGTTACCCCTTGAAGTTACCTCCTCACCACCTGCGCTGAGGAATCACTCAGAGTAATGCTGCTCAGGCTGGAAGAGCAATTGTTTCACCCACTCGTGAAGCAGTGTTCCAAGTAGCTCTCCCCTTTGTCCTCTGGGTGAGTATGCTGTCCTCGTAGGCACCCTCCTAAGAGTAAGAGGACAGTGAGAGGCAGAAGTTACCTGTCCTCTCCCTCACCCACCCACACAGAGGCCTGACTACAGACCCTTTGAAGTTCCTCCCGGAGGGCAGGTCAGAAAATATGTATTGAGCTTCTACTCTGCACCAGGCACAGGAATAAACAGTAACAAGAAAGTGGATCCCTGCTTAAAGTCATGAGGGGCTGCCGGAAAAGTAAAGAGTCGATGAAGATGCAGAGCAATATATCACTGCAATAATAGAAGCCCAGGATATTTGGGCAAACATAATGTCGGCAGTTACGTGGGAAGTGGTGTTCAGGAAGGCTTTCAGGAAGAAAGGGTATCCAAGCAGAGAACTGGTAGATAAGTAGGCTCCAGGCAGGTTATCGAAGGGGGGCATGTTTAGGCAGAGGGGACTTCAATTGCCAGGAGCCAGAGGTGAAAGCAGCATTAGAAGGTATTCATGCTGGAGGAAGACAGAGGATGTGGGGAGGAAAGATTAGGTTGAAGAGAGGAGCAGGGACCATTATAAGAAGCAGGAAGATATGGAGGCTTTTAAGTATAGAAATAAATTTATCAGATCGGTACTTAATTCTAACACTTGGAAAGATGACCCTGATTGCATTGTGAAGAACAGACTGGAAAGAAGCAACTACTGTTGTGACAATACCTGGATCTGCTGGGGGCCGGAGCCAGGCAGTCATGGTGAAGAGTAGTAAAGGATGCATTTCAGAGCTCCTCAGGTGTAAAAAAATGATAGGATTTGCATATTTACTGGTTGGAGAGGATGAAGTGAAAGAGGAAGAGAAATCAAGGGTGATACATCTAGTTGCCTGGTCAGACAGAGGCCAGCTTGAGGGGAAATGGTGCACTGTTGATAGTGTTGAGTTAGGGAGTCACAGTGGGGCCCAGCAAGCAGGTGAATCCCTGGATCTGAAGCCCAGGGTGAAAATCTGGAATGAGAATGAATTTGGTAGTCATCAGCACAGAAATAGGTGGTTTATGAAAGTGTCACCCCAGGGAGAGTGTGGAAGTAAAGACAGAGGATGGTCAACACAAAACCTAAGGCTCCCAAATATGTAAGGAGCTGCAAATGGAAGAAGGCTCTGATGGAGACAGACTCAAAACAAGCAGACAGATGGGAGACAGCATGGTAGAAGAGGAGCCAGAGGAGTGCTCTGAGCAGAAGGCAGTGGTCAACTGTGTAAATGCTGCTAAGAGGTCAAGAAAATAGTGAGAAGGTCCTTTGAAAATGGCAACACGGAGGCCACCAGTGACTTTGGGAAAAAATTAATAGAGGCATAAAAGAAAAAGAAGAGATCAAAAGATACATAGAAAAAAATAAAAATGGAAACATATTGTATCAAAATTATTGGCATGCTGTGAAAGCGGGGAAATTTATATCATTACAGGCCTATCTCAAGAAACAAGAAAAATCCCAAATAAACAAACTAATATTACATATTAAAGAACTAGAAAATGAAGAACAAATGAACCCAAAGTCAGCAGAAGGAAGGAAGTAATAAAAATTAGAGTAGAATTAAATGAAATAGCAAACAAAAGACAATAGAAAAAGTTAATGCAGCAAAGAGCTGGTTCTTTGAAAAGATTAATAAAATTGACAAACCCCTAGCTAGACTCACTCAGGAAAAAAGAGAAAAGGCACAAATAAACAAAACCAGAAATGAAAGAGAAGTTACAACAGATACCACAGTAATAACAAAGGACCATACCAGAATACTGTGAAGTACTATATACCACCAAATTCAATAACCTAGAAAAAATGGACAAGTTCTTAAAAATATATAGCCTTCCTAGACTGAATCACAAAGAATTAGAAAATCTAAATAGATTGATCAACAGTAAGCAAATTGAAACAATCATCCAAAACCTCCACAGAAGCAAAAGTCCAGGACCAGATGGCTTCACTAGTGAATTCTATGAAACATTCAAAGATGATTTAATATCTGTCCTCCTCAAACTCCTCTAAAAAAATTGAAGAAGAGGCAATATCTCCTAACTCATTTTAAGAGGCCCATATTACCCTGATACCAAAACCTTGTGAGGGTAACACAAATAAAGAAAACCACAGAACAGTATCTCTGATGAATACTGATGCAAACATCCAAAACAAAATACTAACAAATAGAATGCAACAATACATTAAAAAGATTATACATCACAATCAAGTGGGGTTCATTCCAGGGGCACAAGGATGGTTCAACATACACAAATTGATCAATGTGATACACCACATAAACAAAATAAAAGATAAAAATTATATAATATCAATAGATGCAGAAAAAGCATTTGACAAGGTATAACATCCATTTATGATTAAATCACTTAATACAATGGGAATAGAAGGAAAGTGCTTCAACATAATATAGGCCATATATGACAAACCCTCAGCTAATATCATACTTAATGGTGAAAAACTGAAAGCTTTTCCTCTAAGATCAGGAAAAAGACAGGGAGGCCCCTTCTCACCACTGTTATTCAACATAATATTGGAAGTCCTAGCCAGAGCAATCAGGCAAGAGAAAGAAATAAAAGGCATCCAAATTGGGAATGAAGAAGTTAAATTGTCACTTTACAGATAACATGGTTCTTTATATAGAAAAACCTAAAGACTCCACCAAAAAGCTATAAGAAACAATAAACGAATACAGTAAAGTTGCAGGATATAAAATCAATGTACAAAAATTCATTGCATTCTTATACTAACAATGAAATTTCAGAAAAAAGAAATGGAAAAAACAATTCCTTTTGCAATTGCAACAAGAAAAATAAAATACCTAAGAATAAACCTAACAAAGGATGTGAAGGACCTATACACTGAAAACTATAAGCTATTAAAAGAAATTGAAGAAGACACAAAGAAATGGAAAGATATTTCATGTTCATGGATTGGAAGAATCAACATAGTTAAAATGGCCATCTTACTGAAAGCAATATACACATTTAATGCAATCCCCATCAAAATCCCAATGGAATTTTTTAAGGAAATAGAACAAAAAATCATCAGATTTGTATGGAATCACAAAAGACCATGAATAGCTAAAGCAATCCTGAGAAAAAAACAATGCTGGAGGTATCACACTCCTTGACTTCAATTTATGCTACAAAGTGACAATAATCAAAACAGCATGGTATTGGCAGAAAAACAGACACGCAGACCAATGGAATAGAATTGAGAACTCAGAAATAAACCCACATATGCATATATACGGGCAGATAATTTTCGACAAAGGAGCCAAAAATATACAATGGAGAAAAGAAAGCCTCTTCAATAGATGGTGCTGGGAAAATTGGAAAGCCACAGGCTTTCCAATTTAAAAATAGATGGCTATCTGTCACCCTATATTAGAATTAACTGAAAATGGATCAAAGACTTAAACATAAGACCTGAAACAATAAACTGCATAGAAGAAAGCATAGATACTAACCTTATGGACCTTGGGTTCAGGGAGGTTTTTGTGAATTTGACCTCAAAAGCAAGGGAAATAAAACCAAAAATAAATGAAACGGACTATATCAAACTAAAAATCTTCTGCACAGCAAAAGAAACCATCAACAAAACAAAAAGGCAACCAACCGAATAGGAGAAGATATTTGCAAACAACACCTCCGATAAGGGGCTAATATCCAAAATACATATTTAAAAAAAAAATCTCAACAACAAAAAAGAAAAACAATCCAATTTAAAAATGGGCAGAGGACCTGAACAGACACTTCTAAGAAGACATACAAATTGCCAACAGATATATAAAAAGATGCTCAACCTCAATAGCTATTAGGGAAATGCAAATCAAAACCACAATGAGATACTGCCTCACACCTGTTAAAATTGTTGTTAACAAGAGAAGTAATAACAAAGATTGGAGAGGCTGTGGAGAAAAAGAAACCCTCATACCTGCTGATGGAAATGTAAATTGGTACAGCCACTATGGAAAACAGTATGGAGTTTCCTCAAAAAAATTAAGAATAGAATTACCATCCAACCCAGCAATCTCTCTTCTAGGTATCTACCCAAGAAATCTGAAAACATTTATCCATAAAGATATATGTACCCCTATGTTCATTGCAGCATTATTCACATTGGCCAAGATGTGGAAACAACCAAAGTGTCCTCAATAGATGATTGGATAAAGATGTGGTATATATACAATGGAATATTACTCAGCCATAAGAAAAGATGAAATACTGCGATTTGCAACAACATGGATGGATCTTGAAATTATTATTCTAAGCGAAATAAGTCAGACAGAAAAAGCCAAGAACCATATGACCTCACTGATACGTATGTGGGATATAAAACTGAAAGCAAAAAATAAAAAAGATAAACAAACAAAAATTCATAGACACAAACAAAAGTTTAGCGGTTACCAGAGGGTGAGGAGGGAAGGGGAGTGGTAGAAGAGGGAAAAGGGCGTCAAATATATGGTGATGAAAGGAGTACTGACTCTGGGTGGGGAACACAATGCAATATATAGATGATGTGTTATAGAACTGTACACTTGAATCCTATATAATTTTACTAACCAATGTCACCTCAATGAATTTAATAATTTTTTTTTAAAGTTTGAAGCCAGAGTGTAAACAGAACACTTTTTTAAATGATCTATCAGAATCTTTCACTCTAATGGAAACAGATGAGGTGTCAAGAATTTCTTGAGAATTAGGAAAGACTCATCAACTCTAAATTGCTCAGATCTGATTATCCAGGAGAAGAACCACTGCTGACATGTCAGCGTTTTGGAGGACGGTTATGCAAATCAGTCCTCGCAGTAACCCTGGGTTAAGTGATGAGGTTTTCCAGTTTTCTTGCCTTGTGTTCTTCCTATTCTGAAAGGCATGCATGGGACCATTCTGTTGACCATCCCCAAGAAGGCACTTTTAACTCTGAATTTTTCTTAAACCTCACTCGGTACTTCAGACAAGAATGCTCCGCAAACAGAGAAGAAGAGGCACATATTTGCCATTGTCGGTTTTTGTTAAATATACAAGCTGTTTCATCATCACCAGTTCTTAATTGTACTGATGGCATCTCTGCTATTTTCACAGAGGTGAGGAGTCTTTGTTTGCAAGTCACTAAAAAGACATTCCTGACAGCCAAGCCTATGACATGTCACAGTAAAGGACGCTGCTGAAAGAACATTTTATGGATCATTTAGCACATAGTTTTAAAATCAGCTAATATATTCCCTGGAATAGTCTTTTTGTTTGTTTCTGTTTTGAAGATAATTGCGGCCACATTTTACTTTAAGGCTGTATTAAACTAGTGTTTTTACTAAAGATGCACTTACTTTGCAGCATCTACTTTTTAATCTTTTATTTGGTTGTAATTTAAACTGAACCACTTATTCATTGCCGTGACTGAAATTATTCAAGAGCAATCAACATGGATGGTACTTTATTTACTTACTTAGTGTTAAGATTTTATACTCCTAGGAAAATAAAATTCCCAAATTTAGTTACTATATCAGTGTTCGCAAAATCCTAGGAGGAAAGTTAACTCTTTGCAGACTTGCTTGGATCCAGGAGTTCTCACTTGGGCTTTACTTCATATCTCTTTAAAAGAAAACTCAAAAAAATGTACAGGACAGCCTAGTAGATCCTGAATATAGAGCCTAACAATGACAAGCATTAGAAGAACAACCCTACCCCCAGTGGTGGAAACAGTGTGGCCACAGAACTTTCCTGATCCCTAAGTCAGCCAAGTGAGGTACATGCTGGCCCCTGCTGTAAGGACATCTTTCAGACTATACACAAATGGAACTAATTTGCATGTATCAAGAGTTGAAAGCAAGAAAATGAGATGGGTCAGTTACATCCAGGAACTCCTGGGGTTCCTTAGTCACTGGCTAGGAGACCAATTTGAGATGAAAGAAGGGTGAAGCAGTCTTGGATAGACTCATATAATTCTCTAACTAGTTTTTAAGTGTTTTCAGAGACTAAATACTATATATTGGACCCTCGAACAACATGGAAGTTAGGGGTACCTACTGCCTCTACCCCGGGCCCCAACGTAGTCAAAAATCTACATATAACTTTTAGACTCCTCAAAAACTTAACTACTAATAGCTTACTGTTTACTGGAAGCCTTGCTGATAACATACACAGCCAATTAACACGTTTTGTATGTTATATGTATTATATACTGTATTCTTGCAATAAAGTACCCTAGAGAAAAGAAAACAGTATTAAGAAAATCATAAGGAAGAGAAAATACATTTGCAGTATTTGTTGGAAGAAATCTGTATATAAGTGGACCCATGCAATTCAAACCCATGTTGTTGAAGGGTCAATTGTATACACAAATGCAAATCTGTATTATTGAATCATGTTTATGAATTGATAGGAAAATAACATTAATAAGTCATCCAAACAAGTGTACATATACCTTCAATAGTGATTCAAATTATCAACTTCCATAGTACTCACTGTCTGCTCCATTTGCCCTATGATCAATACTATCCTTTGACCAATCTCTAAAAGGTGACAGAGGGCTACTTTGGGAGAGATTCAGTGATCAAAAGCCTCTGAATCACCTCGAGAATAAGCCCTGCTTTTAAGGCAGATAGAGGCTACACTTCTCACAGAGCTTCAAAAATCAAAGGATCGAGTTTTCCAAACAGGGAACCAGGGTGATACAGAATGCACATCTGTAAAATCAATCAATCCAGCTAACCAACATAAAGTAAGAAGAGGGGTCGGGAGAAACAACACATATTCACGCCAGAAACAAGATCTGGGAGGACATATAATGCGGCCATTTCTGAAGCCTGGAGAAATTCAGTAACCTACCGCAGAGGCGGAGGTGCAAAGTGGGTAAGGACTGTCGTCTCCTCCAGCAACGGTTTCCATCACCTCCACCAGTCTGGGGTAAGCCCCCCTCCTCTGTACGCCCCCACCCTCCGTGCTTCCCACACAACCCATGCACAACGTGGATCGTGACTGTTTGTCTGTCTGTCTGCCCCACTAGACTGGAAGTGCTCGAGCAGCACGGTTTATTTCTTCATCAGTGTATTCCAGCATCTAACACAGGGCCTGGCACATCATAGGCATTCAATAAATGTCTGATGGGCGAGTGAATGAATGAATGAATTCTGGAGTCCCACGCGGCAGCTCAGTGCGGGGAAGCAGCCGCATTGGGTTCATTTAAGGAGTTCCAGGCTCTGACCAACCAGGCTCTCGAACCCTCTCCAAGCTCCAAGTGCAGGGCTGATGCCTCCCACCAGGACTACAGAGGGCGAGAACCTGGAGACCAGGTGATTGCTGGAGGCGCCTTCAACTCTGCTAGCTCCTCCTCAGCAGTCAGTCAGCGCCTAGCACAGCGGCCAGCACTTAGGAGGTGCCCGGTAGATACTTATTGAAAAAATGAATGAATCAGTCACCCAGCACTCCTTTTTGCATCCAAGGTAGCCCTTTAAAAAAAGAATTGAACTTCTTAACTACTTCTCGCGGGAAAACTTCAAGCCTGACTCAAGGGAAGAGGGCCAGGAAGCATTTGGGTTCTGATTGGATGCCTGACACCAAGGCCCACTGACCTTCTGCCTAATGGGTGTGACTTGTGTAATTTGGAAGACTTATGCAAACCCCACCCTCACTTCTGTGCATGGAGGCAGGGAGTATGCAGATTGTTCTCCCCTCCACTTCAGTCATTCTCAACCTGAGCAAACTGCGCGTTAGAATCACCTGAAGAGTTTTATAAAATCTCTGAAGCACCCCCGGATCCAGAATAAAACAAAATTTCTGAAGGTGAGACCCAGGCATCGCATTTTTTCAAGCTCCCCGGCTGATTCCTGTGAGCAGCCAAGCTTGGGAAGAACTGCTGTCTTTCCAGTCAATCAATCTGCCTCTTCAGTTCACAGTCGGCTGAGCCCTCTCCACCCTGCACAGGGTTTGGCTGCGGGCCGGGCCCGTCCATCTGTTTGGTGGCGGCAACAATCACTGCCTCTTCTGGTTTCTAATCATGCTTATCTCTGCATATTCAGATGCAATGTTTTACCCCGATTTAGAGGACTGGAACAAGACTTTCGCAAGATTTTGTAGCTCATGGCAGCACCACAAATGCACCTACATTTCCTTCTAAGTGCACATATGTTCGTGTGTATATATAGATATATTCTACCCAGAGTTTAACTTTGCTTTATTATTTTCGTGCTCGGCAATTGTACGAGCAGACTTCATCAGTTTCAAGACCAGGTTCCCGTTTGGGTTTACAATGAATCTTTTTCCCCCTCTAGTGGTAGTGCTAGGGCATGTCAGCTTTGTGCAATAGGTTTCTTTTAGACGCCTAGCCTCTGAGTTCCAGACAGCATCAGAGGAGACTGGCTTTAGGGCCTTTTGCTCTTTGCTGCTAGATTAGTTCTGGGGTTGCAACTTATCCTCATGAAAATAAGAAACCGATGAGAATGTAACTTACTCCTCAGCCTTTTGTCAGTCCTCCAGAGGACCTTCCAATAAGACCAGTAAGAACAGGCCATTCACTTAGCAAAGTTTCATTGCGCATCTATTATGTACCAAGCATATATGAGTAAAAAGAGCCATTTCGTAGCAAAGTATCTTTTCTGTTATTGTTATTTTGTGTTAAAATGTTATCTTAATATTAAGACAATAGTAGAATATTTTGCTTAAGAGCTCAGCACTGGAAATACTGAATGTCAACTGTAATTTTTAAAAAATAGTCACAGGGACATGTAAAGCATAACATAGGGAATATAGTCAATAATATTGTAATAACTATGTATGGTGTCAGATGGATACTAAACTTATTGGGGCTATCACTTTGTGAGGTATATAAATGTCTAATCACTATGTTGTTTTAGACTCCTGAAACCAATAATTAAAAAGAGAGAGAGAACTCAGCACTGGAACCAGACTTGTTCAAATCCCAATCCCACACTTACTAGCTTTTTAACCCCAGACAAGTTACTTAACCTCTCTGTGCTTCAGTTTCTTTACATGCAAAATGGAGATGACAATAGTACCCTTTTCATAGAGTTATACTATAAAATACTGCCTGACATTATTATCATGTTAATCATTAAATGTATTTACAGGTCCTAATTTTACTCTAAAATGATTTGCTCAAACACTCCTTTCTACCGGGCAATACACAGATTATATTAAACTTCTATTATAAGCATGTAAGAGGCCATCAAGGTCTTCTGCCTCTTTTTCCCAGGCCGATTCACAGGACTTAGTTTATTCCCGGCCTCAAGGCATTTCCTCAGAGCTCTTCTTATCTAGAACAGGGTTTGGCAAACTACATCGGGGGCCAAAAGCCAACCCAACGCTTGTTTCTGTAAGTGGTTTAATTGGAACGTAACACTCATTTATGTATGTGTATGGTCTATGATTGCCCCCCTGCTACAGGGCAGAGTTGAGTGGTTTCAACAAGACCATACACCCTATAAAGCCTAAAATATTTACTGTCTGGCCCTCCACAGAAAATACTTTCAGCTCCTATCTAGACTATGTGTTGCTCTGGATTTATGCCCAGCTGTATTTGGAGAATCAAGATCCATAACATTCAGGCTAGCCTATGTGAGAACCAAAATGGAAAACCAACTTTCTTCCACCTGCCAAGCCAGGACTCCCCTCTTCATGAGGAAACAGCTCTCCTTCTTCTCTGCTGCTATGTGGTTAAGTCTTAATATCTGAAATGCAACGGTCTTAAAGAGAAAAAAAATTGAAAGCCCTTTCAAATTCAGTCTGACAGCTACTTTTGGACATTTTCTTCAATTTTCAGCATCCTCATATCCATCCTGAAATTGAAAGTTGTTGAACTCTGGGCTTCATTTCTTCCTGCAAATAACCAGAAAATGGCCTGCTCGCTCCTTCTGTTCACGAATGCTCATTGCGCAGCTGTAGCTGGGAAATACACAGTGTTAAGCAAAACTGATGACTATTGTGAGACTGATATGTATATCCTACAACTGGGGAATGGTAAGCAGAGAGCCTCTAGAATTCCTGGTAAAAAGGAAAACATTACGATTATTTGGGGTGGGAAACCCACATTAACCATGGACTAGATCCTGGAGAGGACCATTTGAGAGGATGGAGGTGGCAAATTTGAAGGGCAGAGTGCATTCCAAGCACGAGATCCCCCATGGGAAGACTGAGATGGATTGGAGTTGAATATACTAACATGGACTCGGATTTACTTGTGCGAGAGGGTCCAAGAGTACAGGAAACAGAGGAGGTCAGACCAGTAAACAGCCTAGACATTCTCATTAACCTTTCAAAGGTTGCCTGCCATGACTCACCCTGTGATGCTAGCTTGGTGGAGTGATAACAAACACAGGCCTTGGCATCAGCAATAACCTGCCTCTTACTAGTTGGGAGACCTTGGACAGGTTATTCAACCTCCTGAGCGTTTACTTGACCCAAATAGCAAAGGTGGGAAATTCTTAGAGTTTTAAGTTGACATGATGCAGGGAAAGTCCTTAGTCAGCCATCCAGCATGGGCCTCACTATTGGAGAACCACTGAACATTAAGTTGAGGAGGACAAGATACCTGTGTCTTAGCCACCTTCATATCCCCGCTATCCAGCTCTGTGTCCTGTAGATGGAAACTGGGCGCTCATGTGAAGTGTGTTGCATTGTAGAGACAGAAGTAGTTTTAGACATCCCCGTGATGACCAGAGAAATGAGGAACTACCGCAGGGAGCAAAGATGACGACTAACTATTCACAAATGCTTTCTTAGGCTTGGCTTAGTCTCTCAGGTTTTGACCATTGAACTCATGTCCAGTTCCTGGCAAACTGGGAGGGGACTGAGTGGAGGGAGGGAGGCTAAGGAAATTGAATGATATAAACATCTCTAATCACCTGACCCTGATGACCAGGGATCTTCACTCAAAAAAGGTCATCATGTAATGGCTAAAATGTTCAGGCACCCCAGGGAGGGTCCTTCAATTCCACTCCCCCTAAGAGTGACATGAATTTTGGAAGCACTTAGAGTAGTCTCTTAGGAACAAAGAACTAGGGTTTTACCTTTTTAGACTTTAACGACCTATTTTCATCTGTTTTCTTGACAGCCCTATGATACTATGAAATTCATTCGGCCAACATAATTATATCCCATCAAACACGTTCCCCTTTTCTCCCTGGGCAGTTTCATGTTGCTATTAGCTCTCTCTTCACATTTGGCACTTTCTGGATTACCATATGATTTATTCCTTGACTTTCAATGTTTTTGTCTTTCTCCTTACTTCCTCATAATGACAGCTTATTGTGGTAATGTAAATGGCTTTGTGAGATGCTAATTATATTAGTTATCTAAAGGAAAAGAGTATTATATTTTTATAATTTTTAGAAGTTCTATTTAAATAACTCTATTCTAAACCAAACGGGGTCCTAACTCTTAATGAATGAACACTTTTTTTACTTTAGAAAGTTTTTTTATATTCATAGAAGAGAGTCAAAAGCTTATGCTGTCCTGAAATGTGCCTGAAGACTTCAGCTCTATCCTAAGGCATTTTTTTAGATCTCTACAAGAGTCTGCCTTGTCACAGAACACAAATAACTTTGAACAGCTAGAGAATAGCTAATGCTCATTCATTTCTTCAGCAAGCATTTATTGAATCTGAAATACTTGCCAGGGATTGTGCAAGATGCTATGGTTAAAAAAAAAAAACGAGGCTCTAACATCAGTAAAACAGTGGGTGAGATATCATGCCACAGGTCTAGCTACCTGACAGCGCATTTGAGAACACAGAGCACCACCACCTACCCCCACAGGGGAGGTCAGGAAAGATTTCCTAGAGAAGTCAATGCTTGAACTGAATCTGGAACAATTAGCATTTTAGGTAGAGTCATAAGACAGAATTCTGAGAAATGAGCATTTTGGTGACAAGAAAATCCAGAAGGGCTGGAATGCATGCTGCGTGCAGAAGGATGAATAGAGATGAGCATCTGGAGAGAGAAGGCGGGAGCTCCCGCCATCTGTTAGCCTCTTCCCTCTCGAGTTACTCACCCAGTCTCCTCAGCAGACCTTCTAGACACACAAACCTCTCTTGCTCGTTAAACCCTGCGCCAAGTGTTGGATTCTCAAGGAGAGGAAACATAACCCTGCATTCAAGGTCTTCATACAGTCTGATGGAGGAGGCTGACATACAAGCAAATAATTACAATGTGGTCTGTTAGGTACTAAGATGTAGAAGTTGATAGACAAGTGTTAACTGCTTTTGAAGAATCACAGAAATTTCCATAAAAGAAGTGACTTTAGAGCTGCGTTTTAAAGATATAGAATCTCAGAAAGAGGAAATCACAATGTCAATAATTAATGTATATAATTGATTGAATGGTGTTTTTGTGGACCTGCAAATATTTTATTGTTGTTGGAACCTGAAGTTCCAATGAGGAAGTGGGAGGGGATGAGGCGAGAGAGGCAGACTGAGGCCAGTCCATAAACAGCCTTACAGGGTGTGCTAAGGAATTTGATGTTTACCCGATAGACCATGGAGAACTATTGAAGGCGGTTGAGGGGAGAGGGAGTAATGTGGTCATCTTTGTATTTTTGCAAGCTTTATTCTTTCTAGGGTTGTAGTAGTGCAAATGGAAATGAGGGGACAGCTTCAAGAGCCATTAGTACATGCTTGTCCTGCCCTTAGGAAAGGCAAAATGACTGTCATTTTCCTTTGTGTAAAGTGATTTCAAAAATACTTATGTTTTGGGCCGGCTGAGTGGCGCAATGGTTAAGAACTGGCTTGGGACACCAGAGGGCCCCAGTTCGGATCCCACATATGAGGGCCAGTGACACTGCCCTCCACAGCTAAGATGCTGAACAACAGCTCAACCTGGAGCTGGGCTGCCATGAGTCGCCAGCGACGGCATAGGCTGCAGCCCCTGTGGCAGTGGGTTGCTATGGGCTACCGTGTGTAGCCAGCAGCCAGCATGAGTGGCCAGCAGCCGCAGTGAGCGGCCGTCCAGAAGCCAGTGACTGATCTGCCTCACTCGGGAAGAGCGCAATGATGGTGCCAACTTGGGCCAGTGAAGCAACGTCCTCCACGACTAGACTGAAAGAACAAAATGACAGCAACTTGTCTGTTCCCCTTCCCCCAATTCCCCAGCACTGTTCCCATCCCCCCAATTCCCCAATAAAAATCTTTAAAAAAAATAATACTTATGCTTTTAAACATTCCCTCCACATTTATAAAACGTATTACCTGAGGTAGAATTCCCCTATCTCAGACCTCTTTAATGTTTTTGTTTTCAACCCACAACAAAGCCAGTTAAAATCTATTTGATCTCCATCTTAGAAAACTTAATTCTTAATTGGTAAGATGGTTTTATACACTCAGCAACGCACTAGTAAATGCTTAACCACCAGCTCTCCTAGACGGGAAGAACCTGATTTGTAGTGTTTGCTGATTTCCGTGGTGTAAATACTACCACCATAGCTAATTTCAAGCTCCCAGTGTGAGTGACATCACTGAACGAGAAGCTGGAGAGAGATGTGCAATATTACATTGTTAGGTAGCATTTCCACCACACATGTACAATAGATGTGTGTGACTCAGAACGCAGAGAGTAGCATGTAAAATAATTAGGAAGTGATGAGTTGTGAGTTTGTATTACCTTTGTTTTTAATATAATTCATTTTAGTGTACATTTCTATAACAATTTTTAATAATGGCTGTGTTTAACAACCAGCAAAACTCCTAAAAATGTAATAATCTGCTCTTGGGAGTCAATACAAGCCGGCCCCAGCCCATCACTGCACATACTCTTTTCCAAATAATTGAAGTGATACTTATTCATCCAACTTTCACTGTTTTACATGAAAGTAGAACAATCTGTAAGTAAAGTGCTGGAGGGAAAGCAGTGCCACCTGAGGAGTGACATGATGTGTAAAAAGAAATGATAAGCCGATTAAGAATTTTAATATCCACTCTGCTTTGCATACTTATTATCATATGGCCATACTGAAATAACATAAAAGACGATCAGTTTCCTGTTTAATATTGATCAAAATTATAAATATTAATCAAAATTATAAAACATGGATTTTCTTTTAATTTGGCTAGCTCATATTGTAAATTATGTAAATAAAAATGAAATTATTTATGGTCTGCATAAAATAGGACTGAGTGAGGGCTAGAGGGTAACACTGCCTATTAAATACCTTCAGATTGTTCTTTCTATTAAAATACCTGTGCTTGACCACTGCACTGTACACCTGAAACTGAAGCTGAATAATATTGTGTGTCAACTATAATTTAATATATATATAGTCATTGCATATGGAGTATAGTATAGGAAATAGAGTCAATGGAATTTGAATAGAGTCAATGGAATTGGAATAGATATATGCTATGTCATAGGGGCAATAGATTGGGGGAGGGGGTTATCACTTTGTGAGGACTGAAATGTCTAACTATTACATTGTTTTGTACACCTGTAACTAATAGCCAAAAAAAAAAAAAACCTATAAAAGGAAAAGGGAAAAGCAAGTGCAACTTTGAAATAAGTCACCATACTGAACTCACACAACTCTCTATCAAGGAACAAGAGCAGGTCCCAGTTACGGCAAAGCAAGTGATTCAGTTTAAAGGTCCATGCAGACAAGCCACCAGCCACACGTGCCCCAGCTACAGCCAGTGTGAACACGTTGACATATGCTAACGCTTGTCCCTCTGCATGTAGGGTGGCTTCTAGTACCATGGGCAACTGCCAAAGATCCCCTCAACATCTCTAAAACTGATGCCGTGGGAAGCCAGGCGGTGATGTGGGAGTGAGAACCAGGTAGATCTGGGTGGGATCCAGGCTTTACCTCATGCTGGTTGCTAGTTTGGGGACAAGTCACTTAAGTTCTTTGAACCTCTGTTTCTCTAAATATAAAAGGAAAATAAGAATATCAAGTGCTGTTGAACATAAGACATATCAAGTACTTCACATAACAAGTGGTAATGACATTGAAAACACAAACAATGACAACCAAAAATCCATTTAGGGATGTATAAAGATGAGTCTCCCTTTTCCCTGTCCACCAGACACCATTAGCTACTTTGAAGACAAGCAAATGTTTCTAGGCTATTAGCTTTTCTTCTGGTTTTATTCTTTTTTTTTTAAGATTTTATTGGGGAATTGGGGAAGGGAACAGTGTTGGGGAATCGGGGAAAGGGAACATTGTGTTTTTCCAGGACCCATCAGTTCCAAGTCAGGTTGTCCTTCAATCTAGTTGTGGAGGGCGCAGCTCAGCACCAAGTCCAGTCGCAGCTTTCAATCTAGTTGCAGTGGACATAGTCCACCATCCCATGTGGGAGTCAAACAGGCAGTCCTGTTGTTAGGAGCACGTGCTCTCACCAGCTGAGCCATCCAGCCACCCATTGGCAGCTCAGTGGCGGCTCAGCGGCAGCTCAACTCAGGCGCAGCTCATTGGCCTATGTGGGAATCGAACTGGCGATCCTGTTGCTCAGAGCTCGCTCTCTTAACCAACAGCGCCACCCGGCTGGCCCCGGTTTTATTCTTAATGTTGCCCAGATTAGAGGATCTTTTCTTTTTCTCTTTCTTTCCTTCCTCCTCTTCTTCAACAAATGTATCTTTCCACTGTGCATCAGGAACAGTGCTAAGCTCTGAGTACACAATCTGAGAAGAACAGGAGTAGTAGCACAGCCGTAGTAGTAATGAGTAACAATAGCTAACATTTATTAAGCACTGACAGTTGAATAAAAGAAGTTCATCCCTGCCTTCACATGGCTGACAATCTAGCGTGGGGAAACAGATATTTTTAAATGATCGCTCAGGGCCAAAAATTTCATAGGGTGCATATTGCACTATTTTTCTCAATTTTTCAGTATAGGAGACTGAGCCCCAATCAAACCTACATGCTGATAAACAAAAAAACAAAAAAACCTACCCTGAATGAAGAGACTGGTGGAGAAAATGTGAGAGAAAGGGAGCAAGAATGTTATAGATATCCTTGGATATCCATATTCTTATTGGTACTATGTATGGGGACAGGTATTAACTAGACTTCTTATGGCAATAATGTCATAATATATATAAATATCAAATCATTATATTGCACAACTGAAACTAATATAATGTTATAGGTCAATTACACCCCAATTTTAAAAGAATACATATTATGGATAAATGGTTCAGGAATAAATTAGGATACAATTAATTTAAAGTTAATAATACAATTACAAGATAGAGTCTGGGGCTTTTTAACCAATAAAGCAATTTGGATTCCTTATAATCAGCTCTCAGTTAGGATGGGTAATGAGTATTTTCTACTTAAACTCTACATTTGTTCCTAATCTTCCCACGTTCCACCAAGGGACAATAAATTTGGGTTCATAGAGCCTCATTGACGGATTCCCAGCCTGGGATCCATGAGTGTGATAATGGGAGTCTATGAGCCATTTAATAGTCGAAAAACACCAAGACTCCACGTTTACCTGCAATAGGCTGCACAGACTCATTAAAATGTTATGCTTCTTTGCTTTCTTCAGGAATTATATCAAGTTATTGCAGTCACTGGTTATCTTAGGCAGCTTAGCTATTCATGGCATCATAGAATTTATTCTATGGAGTTTATTGGTAAAATATTGTTATAAAACATGGGGGAGGCATTGTAATAAGAGATCTCTGGTTATGAAAAGCTTAGACATCCAAGCTTCGTTCAAACAAAAGGAACTTGGCTAGCTAATTGAGCAGTATTCTGCATAAATAATTTATGCAACAAAATTTTCATAAATTTCTATACAAATGTACATTTCTCTAGAGAGAATAAGAGAGTTTTGCAGATACATCTGCATCTCAAAAATGAACCATTTCATAAAAGACCATTTTAACAACTTTTAAATTTTATAAGGGATGCAATTACTAGATGTTATATCTTGGACTTCTGGGGGGTCACATGGAAAGATACATTGTTCTTTGACTTTGATTTTAATTCAGGGTTTCAATGAACAATAAAAAGATATAATACTTAGTATTTATTCTCTTTTTTAGTGTGTTTTTTTTACTTTCAAGGTATGCCTCACATGAGATATTCTAACCTTGTCCACTGTAATTAATCACAGGTTTTTATGTTGCATTTCCATAGGAGCCTAAAATAATTTGATGCATGACTTCCCCCCCCCAGTTTCTTATATTTACTAGTAAGCTATTTTCATAACTTCTTTTAACAAAGTTATGAAGATTAATATGTAATATGTTGCTCTTACAGAATTATGAAATTTCATGTTGCAAAACGGAAGTTTAAAGAAACATTACGCCCATATGATGTCAAAGATGTCATTGAACAATATTCTGCTGGTCACCTGGACATGTTATGTAGAATTAAAAGCCTTCAAACACGGTAAGCAAGGGAAATGTTACCTGTTGAAAAGGAAAGGCATAGAAAACTATCTGGGAGGTACTCTGTAGTAGAGAAAACTCTTAAATTCCACATTTCTAATTCATTTTTAGTGGACAACTGGATTTTGCTTTTAACTAGATTTCATTTAAGGATGTAAGTCAAGCATTTAAAGTCTCCAACTAGTCTCACAGTTTCCTCATCTGTACAAAGGGGCGTAATGTTAGTGCTTGCCTCATAGGGTGTCATGAGGATTGAATGAGTTAACACAAGTTAACTGAGTGCTCGATAAATGTTAATGGTTGCTCTGCTGTCATTTGAATTATTGCTGCTGTTGTTTTTTGTTATTATCTAAACCCTCACCATCCTTTAGGGATAACCTAGTCTTTCTCCTTTGTTAACTTTACCTGACTATCCAGCCCACAAAGAGACCCTTCCCTTCTCTGACCCCCTAGAGCATTTAGAGTCTACTACAGACCGTCATTAAGGCACTCAGAATCTTGGTACCCTGTGCCAGGGTCAAAACTGGAAAATGACTGCTTGGCTCTTGTATTGTTTCCTGGTTGCAAGTTTGTTCTCCCTGCTCCTGACTAAGACGGTCCCTTCGCTTCCTCCATGTCCTGTCCTATACAATGCTAGATACACTGTCTTCCCAGTCAGCATTTCATTGAGTGAATATCAGGAATGAGTTCAACATGTTATTCCAACTATGTGTTTGAGTGTATTACCTTGAAGCCATCGGTATTTTAAGAATCTTGTTTCACTGCTTTGGGCTGAGAAAAAGAAAACTTGCAAAAAATTATGACAAATTTAGGTCTCAAAACCACTATTTCCATTCACATTGTCTTTCAGAGGCCTCGAAATTCTGGATAGGAGAATAGAAGAAAGTATTCAGATTACTTGATTATTTTGTTTTGAGTTTCCTTTTTTTAAAAAAATTACTTCTATACATTTTTATTGTGGCTTGAAACTTAGTTAAGAGTAGTGTAGAAATACACGAGCTTTATCTCAATAAGGATAAAACTTCAGGAAAACCTCAACAAAAAAACCTTGAAAGGTGTACACATTTTATCTCTCTCTCACACACACACACACACACACACACACACACAAAGGAATCTTTGTTCACTATCAGGCACAAATTACCAGCATTTGTGATTGAATAGTTCTTAAAGTACAAGGACTGAATCTGAAACATTTGTTTATATGCTCACAGCACACTTATCCCAGGGTGAGGCATATACTAGGCCCTTAGTAAAACACCTATTGATCAATTACAGAAAAAAAAAAAAAAACACTATTTGTTCATTCATTCAGCAGATAATTATTGAGCCTGTAATGTGTGCCAGGCATTGTGGACATCCAGATGTTAATAAAATAATAACTCCTATCCTTTTGAGCTTTCAATTTAATAGGCTAGATGTCATGACAAAAGGTAGGCACCACCTCTATTTCTATGCAGACAAAGTAAACTGAAAAGTTGAGTCAGTACTCCTGATAATTCAGTTGTAAAAGACATAAAAAAGAAGAAAGTACTGTAATTCCCATTTAGGCTGATCAAGTCTCCTTGGAAATTGTTTCAACTCACCCTGCGGTCATGTTACAATCTTTGCCTAGGTACTAACGGTCTTCTAAGTCTTTTAATAGAAATATCTGTGGCTCCCAAGGTGTTCATAAAATTGAGCTGCTACGGAATTTGCAGAACTAATCCTCAGTTTCTAGCTCATGTAGAGTACATTCTCTGATTAGAATTCCAGTAGCTTTCTTATCTGCTCATCTCCCACATTATCAGATGTACAATAAATGTTCATGGAATAATCTATTCTATTAACATGAAATAATCATAATTATGATTTTTTTATATTTTAAGTAGTTGAATTCAAGAAATACTTGGTCAGAGATGGAAACAGACAAATTGCTTTGTAGTTTAAAACAATTTTGCCTCTAGAAGATCACCCATAAGTGATTTCATCGTGGACCAGAATAAAGAGAAAATTAATTGCATGTGTAATTCTTATGTTAAGAAAATAAGCACATCAACTGAAGCAGGTTCATTTTTATTTCATCATACATAAATTAAAGATAATTGTGGGGTCCGGCCAAGTGACTCAGTTGGTTAAAAGCTCGCTCAAGAGTGCGAGCTCTGAGCAGCAGGTTTGCTGGTTCGATTCCCGGCCTAGGCTGAGCTGCCGCTGAGCTGCCAACAGGTGGCAGGATGGCTCAGCTAAAAAAAGAAGAAGAAGATAATTGTGTTTAATTTTTCTTTTAAAAACACTTCATTCTGGCCTAGGGCAGCCTCCATCTTCAGCGTTCATAATCAGATCTCCTGTTTCTCTGATAGTGTTGATCAAATTCTTGGAAAAGGGCAAATCACATCAGATAAGAAGAGCCGAGAGAAAATAACAGCAGAACATGAGACTACAGATGACCTCAGTATGCTCGGCCGGGTGGTCAAGGTTGAAAAACAGGTACTATTTTTTAGCCAGATTTTTTTATTTTTTAATCAAAACTGATTATAGGCAATTGGATGTATTTTAGTGATTAGTATATTTTAAAAGGAATAAAATCAAGAAAGAGTGAATGCAATTAAATTTTCTTTGTGTTAGACAGTGTACTCTAAAACATTTGGATTTCCATGTAAGGAATAGAAAATATCATCTCATCAAACAGGAAGCAACTGTAGATTTTCAACAGTAAGATAAAAAAGTATTTTTTATTTGTTTTGGTTATTTTCATTGTCTCTCTTTTAGGGCACTCTTTAAAAAAAAACACACACACACATTATTGCTGTTATGATATACTGAATGTTTGTTAACCCTGAGGCTGAACCTCATACAAAGACAATTTTCCAGAAATCAAATTGCTCCCCCAATTTAATCATAAATATTCTAGGTATTCATTCTGTAGCATTCTGTGCCTTTATTTTTAAATTCAGAATCACCTAGGTTGATTTTAGGTCTTGATTTTATTATAGAATAAGTTCCTTACTACAATGCAGTAGAGTTCCAGAATGTTTTCAGAGAAGAGGCTTAGGAAAGGCAACCTGATTGGGCTGGGAGTCTTGACGTTGTGTTTGTATAGTGCTTCTATGTTTTTTGAGAACATCAATCGTCCCTTTTAAAGAAACGGGAGAGAGAAGTACCCATGGAGATTATGTAAAGACCGAAGCATTCCCCCTTCTAAGTCCTCCCTTGGTCTCACCAGACATCACATTCTAAACTGGTACTATGTGTCAGGACTGCATTATACTTTACACTCAATATTTAACTATATGGGCACAACTTGACTTTGTTTTTTAATTCTAGACATGAACCCCATTCTTAAAAACAGGTTATACTCATATGTAACCATTTTCCCCATTTTTAGGTACAGTCCATTGAATCCAAGCTGGACTGCCTACTAGACATATATCAACAGGTCCTCCGCAAAGGCTCCGCCTCAGCCCTCACTTTGGCCTCCTTCCAGATCCCACCTTTTGAATGTGAACAGACATCTGACTATCAAAGCCCCGTGGATAGCAAAGACCTGTCCAGTTCCGCACAGAACAGTGGCTGCTTAACCAGATCAGCTAGTGCCAACATCTCCCGAGGCCTGCAGTTCATTCTGACGCCAAATGAGTTCAGCACTCAGACTTTCTACGCGCTTAGCCCTACTATGCACAGTCAAGCAACACAGGTGCCAATGAGTCAAAGTGATGGCTCCGCAGTGGCGGCCACCAACAACATTGCAAACCAAATAAATGCGGCACCTAAGCCAGCAGCCCCCACAACTTTACAGATCCCGCCTCCTCTCCCAGCCATCAAGCATCTGCCCAGACCAGAGACCCTGCACCCAAACCCCACAGGCTTACAGGAAAGCATTTCTGATGTCACCACCTGCCTTGTTGCCTCCAAGGAAAATGTTCAGGTTGCACCGTCAAATCTGACCAAGGACCGTTCTCTGAGGAAAAGCTTTGACATGGGAGGAGAAGCTCTGTTGTCTGTCCATCCCATGGTGCCCAAGGACTTGGGCAAGTCTTTGTCTGTACAAAACCTAATCAGGTCCACAGAGGAACTGAATATACAGCTTTCAGGGAGTGAGTCAAGTGGCTCCAGAGGCAGCCAAGATTTTTACCCCAAATGGAGGGAATCCAAATTGTTTATAACTGATGAAGAGGTGGGCCTGGAAGAGACCGAAACAGACACTTTTGATGCCATGCCGCAGCCTGCCAGGGAAACTGCTTTTGCGTCAGACTCTCTAAGGACTGGAAAATCACAGTCATCTCAGAGCATTTGTAAGGCCGGAGAAAGTCCAGATGCCCTCAGCTTGCCTCATGTCAAACTGAAATAAGTTTCTCATTTTCTTTCTAGGCGTAGCAGTTCCTTTAGCCATACATACCATTGCATGAACTATTTTGAAAGCCCTTCTCAAGTTGAATTTGCAAGAAATCAGGAAGAACATGAAAGGCAGTTTATAAGCCCATTATCTTTTAATTGCATGAAAATGCATGTTTCCGGATGGCTGAAATTCCAAGGTACATCAGCAGTAACCCCGCTCATTTAGTAACTGTACCTTGAGTTAAAAACCCTGAGAAACCAAACACTGCTAATGCTGTGGGGTGTATGCAAATTAAGTCATTTAGAAGATTTGACTCTGTATTTTGAAATTCTGGGAGTAAACACCTTCAAATTTCAGCCATTTCTGCTTTGCGATTAAAGACAAAATACATTTTCAAAATTAGGCCATAATGTATATTTCAACACAATGGCTGTCATCAATGGCTGCTAACAAGGTATTGAGTAAAGCAGAATTCAGGAATGATAGAAATGGCTGCTTATTTCAAGATATATTTGCCAACCCATTCCTATTCAGTCATGTTATTATTAATTAATGTAATTTGAATGTCAATGTGTGTGCTTTTGGTGATTTAACGCTGTGGCAAGCAATTTTGCACATCATTTTCATGTTGTTCTTTATGACGAGAATGTTCTTCAATTAGAAAATGTGCAAATCATGAAATTCAGGGCCCGGGGGCATTTAGACTGACTATTTGACACATTTGACTTCATGGAAACATATTCCCTAGTGGCTGAATCAACTTTATAAATGGTCAACTTCCATACAAGCAAGTGAAATACTGATCAATAGCATGGCCAGTGTGACTGGGCTGCTCTCTCTGCAATGGCGCCACCCCAGGCTCGCCAGTACTGCCCACAGAATGGGGAAGCATACGGAGCTATCCCCCCTGAGCTGATACACAGGCAGGATCCCAGGGAATGAGGCATGTGAGTGAGGCTGAGATGGGAAAGGCTTGAGAAGAACCCAGACGCAACACCGGGAAGTAAGTGACGTTCAAGAAAATGACTTCCCCTCAAAGGGGGATGAGAGGGAGAGAGACCAAAATCAAAGAACTCAATTTTTTTTAGAAAATGAATACTGCTAAGGAATTCAACTACCTAAACGTCTTATTCTTATATATATATATAAACAGAATTTTGCAAGGTATTTATTTTTTAATATGCCCTGAATGTTTTTTGCTATTATGTAGTACATTTTGCATATGAAAGGCTCAAACGAAACCTCCTTTACCTTTTATACCATAGTGAACATTTTCTATTCTCCCCCAAGAATGTTGCCCCAAATCTGAAATTATTGTTTCGGCTTCCTGGCAGAAACATTTACAGTTGGAAGCCAGGTAACACTGGCAGGGTCTGCAAATCAAAACACATCATCATATACACTGACAGCAAAAAGCCCAAGAGAAACACAATGAAAAATTTCTGACCTGAAAACAAGCAATGAATGCTGACTGCTCATTAGAAACCAGGCTAGCAGTCTCAGACAGGTAGAACTTCAGCCAAGGTGATGGCCTTCAAAAGGCAGGGAGAAGTGAGACGGCACTTCAGTTCAGTTCAACTCCAGCCACAGAAGGACTTTTAAAAAGCTCCCCCACCCCCTACACCTTGACAGATAGTGCTGCCTCTGGAAAAACTTCTCCAGCCACCCAGAGAATGAGCAAGGATATCAACTAGGCACCCAAAGACAGGAGGAGGCCCTGAAATCCACCAGTCCTTCCCAGCTCCCTCCCACAACTGGCCTTCTCCATCCCTGAGTCTTTCCTTATTTTTCTGCTCCGTTAACTATTTACCAATTCCCTGCCACTATTTTGCTTCTGAACTTCACCAGGCCTTAACCAACTTCCATCCCCAAGTAAACCACTTCTCCACTCTACCTAAAATGTGCTTCTCGACTTTTTTAAATCCTTGTCCCTTTTGATAGACACTGAAATTTTGAAAGCTCCCTCTTCTCACCCACCCCTGAATGCTAGCACCCTCCCCTGGGGTGTATTGTTCAGAATCTTCTTGGCTGCTAGAGACATGCAGAAAATAGAGTCTAAATTTTCCACTCCTCTTAAAAAGATTTTATCACGCTTTTAAAGCAAGTATTTTCATTTTGGAAACGCAGACTCTTAGTAAATTATTAAATGCAATTTTTAATCTACCCATGTCTCCACTCAACCTGAAATTCTGATACACCCTCCAGCAGGGATTGCGCGCGCGCACACACACACACACACACACACACACACACACACACATACGCACGCACCTCCACTGACATAAAGCCAGACACCTGCCAGGCACTCAGAGGAAGAGGAAGGAGGTAGCAACTTTCAGGGAGCACTGATTCTTGGACATATTCTGTCCTGGGTCGAACCCCACTGGCAGCAGGAATTCTGAATGTATTGGGGACCCCTCCAGAGGCCTCTTTAGGCCTCAAACACAGTACAGTTCATCCAGCATTGCTGAAGACAGAAATTCAGAAACAAAACCTATAAACATCACTGAGGTCTTAATCATAGAAAAAGGTGATAAACCGTGTTGTGAAAAACTTTTAGGCATTGAAGCCATGACCATTTTGCGTCTATCTTATTCTGGCACAAAAATCCCTGGATGTTAAAAGATAGTTGTATTGTGTGAAAACTGCAAGGTTCTGTCTGTTGTGTTACTACTTTCTGTGGAGTTGCGGGGTCTCCCATTTACACTTAGCAAAGTCCCATTGGTCAATCCCAAATGGCGTCTTGAAGCACAGTTTAGCTGAGCACTCAGCAGCCAGCCACATGCTTTCTCAGTTGAAGTTGTCTGCCTTCTTCAACATGCAGGGTTGATCAAGCTGATATTTAATTGCAAACATCCCTGATATGAGGTTAACTAAAAAATGTTGCTATGTGTGACCTAAATGTTTGCATTGTGTTCAACTAAATTAATATCTGTACATAGCAGGTTTGTTTAAAGACAACTTTATTGAGTTTTAAAGTCTTTATCTCCTGTTCTAAGGTGCCTTTCTCACCTCCCATTGACTCAGCAATTCTGAAAGTTCTTAATTTGCAGATAAAACACATCTAATAGAAAGGAGGAAATCAGGCACAAAGTGACTAGTATCTCATGCCCGTGTGCAAAGCAAAACTATAAGGAATGATGAAACCTGAGCAACTGAATTAATGGATCACTTACGAAAATATCATAAATATTACCTTATCTCCCCAGAAGCTGATATTTTTTGCCTTAAAATGACTTGGTTGTGTTTTTATAAGAGAAACTTAATTTAATATAATTATGTGCATTTAAGTGAGCAGTTCTGAAAGTCATGTATGACAATGCAATTGTCTGTTTCCTGAAAACAAATAAATCAGGAATACCATATCCATTTCAAGCTACCATTAAAATGTAATTTCCTTTGCTCTCTTTTACCGGGATTATTTGTTTTAAAGTAAAACATTAAAAAGATGTCTATAAACAGCTAATGTGACTGTTTTTTATCTGAAACTAACTGGTTGGTTCTGAACTGACTGGTGGCAGTCAACCAAACTGCCTGTATACAAATTTTGAGCTAAAATATAAAAAAATATTTTTTTGCAATGTTGCTGAAGAAATCATTGGTAATTTGGGGAGAGGTTCGTAAATGTTTTTGAGGGGGTTATAAGAAAAATAATTTGACATTAATTTGATTTTTTTTTAGTTTGATGTATCAAAACTAAGATACCTATGCATGTGAGATTTGTGTTAACTGTAATAAAAGGGTTTGCTAAACAAACATTAAGAAGTGGGGACCAGGCAGGCACCCAAATGCTGCAGCCCTTGGCTACTCAGAATTACCATTTTTGTTTTTTAAAGATTTTATTGGGGAATTGGAGAAGGGGAACAATGTTGGGGAATTGGGGAAGGGGAACAGCCAAGTTGTTGTCCTTCAATCTTAGTTGTGGAGGGCGCAGCTAGCTCAGCTCCAAGTCCAGTCGCCATCTGGCCGCCCATGAGAAACTCGTAGCCGCTCAGCTCAAGGTGCCCTGTTCAATCTTAGTTGCAGGTGGGCTTAGCCCCCCATCCCATGCGGGAGTAGAACTGGCAACCTTGTTGTTAGCAGCACATGCTCTCACCAGCTGAACCACCCTGCCAACTGTTGGCAGCTCAGCGGCAGCTCAGTTCAGGCGCAGCTCACTGGCCCATGTAGGAATCGAACCGGCAACCCTGTTTCTCAGAGCTCATGCTCTTAACCAACTGAGCCAGCCACTTGGCTGGCCCCAGAATTACCATTTTAGCACATACCCAGCTCTGCCTTACCAGGGGAGGACTTTTGCTCCAAAAGGGATTTTTTTCCCCTCTTCCCTAAAAAATCCCATTCCTTCTGTTCCACTAGCAATTTTACACTGCATCTCCATGATTAATTCCTGGGGAATTATTTTAATGGAGGCTCAGAATGTTAGAACTCTGGAATATAAAGCAACAAATCCCTAAGCAGAGGAAAAAGACTAAAGGCGGGGTACCCTGGAGGGTAATGTGAGGGGACTTCCCAAATGGTTCTAATGAGTTCAAACTGGTATGTGCTTATTCTGCCACCTTTTAGAAAGACCAGTGAAAATAAAACTGTGTGTGGAACATGCTTGCTTGACCAACTTTAAAAGTGTAAGCTGCTTCCACACACTTTTGGAACTACATTAGCAGTACCTCTCAGCACCGTCATTTAAAAAGAAAATATACTCACAACAATTATTCTACCCTAACCGTTGATAAAAACAGGCTCCCAGACTTTGAAGTGGCCACTTTTATTAACTTGGTTTCAAATGCTTTAAAAATCTAGTACAGTAAATATTGTTTATTTTTAAAATTTTCCATTTTCATTAATTACAATAAGACTTACCCTCAGCCTACCTGATTCCACATTATTGAGGTTCTTACTACATTTCAAAACAGAAATGTATCAGATACATTATGTGCAAACTATAGGTTTATGCACTGCCCTGGAAATCACAGCATCACAAAACTGGTGAACGGAAAATTTTTTCTTGTTCCAACCAATAAGTAAAACTCCAAAGTTACATTAGTATGATATATTTCTCTTTGCCAATTCACATAGTTCACGTCATTTCTATCACACTTTTGTTGACCATCCTAGAGTATGTTCCAGGATAGACATGAGGGTTCTAGCGTTTCCATACACTGTCACAACTACACCGATTCTTTCAACTTTACACCATTACGCTTTTTTTCTTATCGTTAGTGATACTCATCTCTCCATTACTTGCTGTTTCTTCCCTTTCTTTCCCCTTGCCAGCACTGCTGTGACTACCTTCCTGGATTGCCAATCCTTGCCCAGCCCTGTGGCCCCAAGGGGGTACTCACACCTTCCCCTTGCTACAGCTCAGGGTGCAACTTACCCTCACATGAGTCATGAGAACATTACCCACACACATCCCAGGTCACAGATGATTCTGAACATCTCTGAAGCTCCTCACCTGAGCCCTCTGCGCATTGCTCCAATACTACCTCCCATTACCAGAGATCCCACCGCGGGCAGGACTTGGTGGTGAAGCCTCTGCCACTCCAGGATGGGAACTCCTTGCCTTTAAGGAAGTCTGTTCTGCCCTGGGTTCCCAAGGCCCTGGGTGTCCCTGTCACCCCTCTCCTTCCCCATATCTGCAGCACCTCACTCTCACTGTTTCCCTTCATAAACATGAATAAGCTTCTCCTGTGCTACCAGCAACACTCGAGAACTTACCTTTTTTTTTTTTTCAATTGGGGAATTGGGGGGATGGGAACAGTGCTGGGGAATTGGGGGAAGGGGAACAGACAAGTTGCTGTGGTTTTGTTCTTCAGTCTAGTTGTGGAGGACGTTGCTTCACTGGCCCAAGTTGGCACCATCATTGCGCTCTTCCCAG
>NW_017731512.1:2225465-2236442 GCF_001890085.2 Hipposideros armiger | reverse complement strand
GAACCGGGGCCCTCTGGCGTCCCAAGCCAGTTTTTAAACATCGTGCCACCCGGCCGGCCTGAGAACTTACCTTCTTTATTTTACTTTATATCTCACCTTTCTTTTAGAACTAAATTATTTATAAAATAAATTATATAAGAGTTTTCCATTTCCACAGCATCCATCCACTAACTGGCACATGACAGTCAGACCCATGCCTACCCAACACCACAGAAAAACTGCTCTATGAGTTAATCCATGACCTTCTAGGAACTGATTCAATGGACACAGTCAGTCAGCATCCCCTTTGGCCTTTCTGAGGTAGTTGACACTGCAACCATTCTTTCTCTTAAGACTGCTTCCCAGTTTGTCTCCTCCCTGTCTGGCTCAATCATCTTCATTCACTTTTCCAACCTCTGTCTTGTTTTTCATCACTTAACTCAGCGTTCCCACAGAGTCCACTATCCCCCTCTCCCCTTTGCTCCTCACCCTTCACGTTCTACCCCCAGGTGGTCTTATCTATGATGTCAACTATGCAGGATGATCCCACCCAATCACATATCTCCTGCCCAAATTTTCCTCCTGAGCGTGACCCCTAAATGTCTTCACGTGGGCCCAAAGTCACTCCAGATGCCCCAGACATCTCACTCGCATTATAACTTAGGCTTATTACTCTGTGCCATGCAGTAGGCACTCAATAATGTTGAATGCATCAAAGTGTCTTGGTCTCCCTGGGCCTTAGACTCAGCTTTCAGCAACTTCCAACTCACAACTTCAGATGCCTTTCAGTCAAGAGGAGAGTGATCATCAAGCTTCATTCACACTGTCACAGGTTTAATCTGTTACTTCTAAAGGTCTTTGTACTTTTCTAAAGGGACCTGGGAGGAAGTTAATTAATGCCAAATAACTAGTAATCATTTTTCTACAGGACCTAATAGAGCAGCCCCTCTCTCACTCCCACCTAGGCCTCAGCATCTTTGGCCTCCATCCCTCTCCATCCCCCAAACACAATTGGCTCAGACCCCATATATGATGCCCATGCCTAGACTTTGCCCATTCACTGGGAAGGCTGACTTCTCTCAACTTCACTGTAGGCTCCAAAGAAAAGGGGGGGTCTCATCAACCCTTCGCCTGTACCTGAGCCCCATAACACCACATTTCTGCTCCCCACTTCTCTTTACACTGTATCCTACCAATGCCAGGCCCACAGCCAGAGCCAGCCTACAGAGTCTTTGGATCCCAGACTTTAGAATAACAACCCATGCTTAGTTACTGCCCAGTATTGTGCCAATAAATGTTTCCCAAGTATTATCTCATTTAATCCTCACTACATTACCACAGGTGATGTATCAGTGAGGATGCATTTGGCTATCGGTATAAGAAAACCCTGGCTGAAACAACCTAAAACATTAAGGACATTCTATTATCTAACATAACTGAAGTCCAGAGGTAGGGTGGCTCCAGGCAGAGTACAAGGTGCTCAATTACACCATCGAGGTCCCAAGTTCTTTCTCTCTTTGCTTTCCTCCTCGTTAGCAGGATATTATTGGTGGTTCCTCTCATGGTCCACAAGATGGCTTCCAGGGGCAATTGGTACCACACACCTCCTTGATCACATCTAACAGGAGAGGCGAGGGGGTGGGGCGCCCTCCACACAACTGTGGAATATAAATCCTTCCCTGACACCTAATTAGACTAATACAGATCACATGCTCATGCCTGAACCTGGTAACAGTTGCCATGTGTGTGCCCTGGTTGGCTTAAGCCAATCAGAACTCCCCTTTTGAAACTAGGAAAGAGAGACCTACAAAGCTATAATTCTGTTAGAAGAAAGCCAGTGAATGGATGTAGACAAAATACATATATTTGCTATACCTGTAATAGTTATAGGTAGTTACTATCAGATGAGAAAACTAACGCACTGAGTAACTTGCCAAAGATCATAAAGCTATTTAGCGGTAGAGATAAGGTTTAAATGCACTTAGTCCCCCTCCACTGTTTGAGATACTAACACCTACGTTAATACCTGAGCTGTGCCTACATAGCTATCTTTGGGGACTGGGATTTAGAGATCAGAATTACAGCCCCAAGCAGGCAGAGTGTTAATTTGATAATTCTTGTGCGAAACTTAATTGAGGGAGAAAATAGTCTTTTTGCAAGTGTCTTTAACACACAAAACTTGTCCCTGTATGAGCCATTAATCGTTAAATTATCAATTATGAAGGAAGCATATTTCCTGTGAGAATAATATGCTTTAGTTTTCTTCCAGACAGATTTATGTTTTTCTACCATGAACCTGATCTAACTTTTGTATAATAACTGGCCAGAAACCGTGAAATTAGCAAATCTTGCTGGCTTTGAAATATATTCCAAATTCAACCGTTTCTGAGCACTTCCACTACTCCACTGTAGTCAAAACAGCATCTTTCTCACCTAGAGTATACAATAGCTTCGTGAGGTACAGGCTGCGAGGGAAAGTTGAAGGGGGAAGCTTTCAAGTGAGGACATGTTTAGCTTGCCATAATCTTGGGCAGAGAGATCCAAATATGGATTTGACATTCAGGAAAGCTCTGGGATGTAGACTCAGGAAACCTTACTAATCAATTTATTCATGGCTTGTGGGACCTCAGAATCCTTTGCTCCAGAAACCACCCCCTTCCCAATCCTACCCCCGAACTTCCGGAAGTCGAGGACAGTGCCTGGGTACCTAATGTTCACCAGGCTGCCTGCCTGCCTACTTCCCCAGGAAAGAGGGCGGGACCACTTTGTCTCACCTAGACACACCCCTCCACACAACTTCCTTCTCTTTTGTCTGTTTTTTAAGATATGGGGTTGGGAGAGGTGTTCTGGGATTCTTAGGAGGGTCTCTTCTTTTCTAGAAGCCCCTGTTTTCAACCAGAGCAGCCTAACCAGGCTCTGGGTCTGAGAGAAGCAGTTTGTGAAAGAGCTATCTTTTCTGTTTCTTACTCCTTTACTGGGCTGCCTCCCAGAGGCAGCAAAGGTGATGCATCATGGTTCCCCAGATCCCAGCACCTGCTGAGCCAGATACACTTATCCAAAGGAAAGAGGACAGCACGCCAAAGGCTTTGCACATTGAGTCACTTATTTTATTGGATATCTTTGCCCATAGAACATTTTCTTACATTTGGGAGACATGTCTCTCAGACATATGCTTAGAAGGTCTGAGGACAGGATTAGGCTACAAATTCAACATAAATGCCCTTACATCTTTCTTAACAGTGGCTAAGCCAAAATTTCCCCTCACATTTCAGCGCCCCGGGGAGATCAGTCTTTTATTACTTACAGGGTGAAATCCAATGGAATCTAGAAGAGCCAACTGATCAGTAAGGGGAAGCCTGACAAAGCCTAGGATGGACAGTCCTGCCCATCCTGACTAGCAAAGACAGGGCCGTGGAGTAGAGCTGTATGCTGGGAGCAGCTTCCAGGTCGTCCTTGGTTAGAAGCTGGCTCCGGACACACTGCAGCATCTCGAGACCTGTGAGGGGTGTCCTGGTGAGATAGAACTCATGACTGAGACCCCTGAGCAACCTAGGACCCCAAGGGGAACACTGAGGGGTGTTGCCCCAACCCAAGCCTTCCTGGCTGCCCCATCCACATCTCCCTGTTACCTTTCTGTAACTCCCAGACTGCATACCATGAAAATAGCTGTGGCTCCAGGCCCCCGCTTCTCGAGGGCTCCAGGGAACACCTGGATTTCCCAGCTACCCAACTGATTCTTGAAGAAACCAAGATGCCATGCAACTTCATCATCAAGCCCTCAACCACAGTCAGCCAAGGACGTCTACCTCGGGCCTGCTGATCGGGGTCCCAGCTCTCCATGCTCCAGATCATGAGGAACAGCCACTGCCTTGCCTCAAGTGGTCCAACTACGGTGACACGCGTCTGGCCTGTGGCTGTGAACCACCCCTCCAGCTGAATGAGGGTGTGGCTGTGTACCTCGAGATGGTGAAGGTCTGCATCAAGGTGGCCTGTGAGCCCAAGGAGAGACACATAAACTACCAGCATGAGGGCGTGAGAAGGGGCTGGGATAGGGACCTGGGACAGATGGAAGGTTGGTAGCCCCAGAAGAGAGGGATGGGGCGGGGCATAGGCAAGGGTCACTCACCAAAGATGCGCTCCTCCTGGTCCTCTTCCATGTAAAACACCAACGGAAGGCAAAAGTTTTCAGGAATGGTCCACCATGGCCCCTTGCTGTAAGCCATTGTTTCCATGTTCTGAACTGCTCCTACCTGATACCAAATAAGGGCGAGCTAAAGCCACCTGTCAGAAAAGGACTTTGAAATCAGGAAAGGCCCACGCCCTGTGCTTCTAAATAACCCCATTTATTGGACCACCTTAGGGAGAGGTGGCCTACCCCTATAGCTTCTCTCAGGAAAATCCATTCCAAACTTAATTCTTTCATGCGAAATGGGATTATCTGATTAGTGCTTGCCTCCGTGATGCCCAGCAATTCAAAATTATCTTTACTATAATTTCAAAAGATTTGAGAGCAGATCTACTGGGCATGAACCAGGGTAGGATTTAAGGGATGGAGGGGTAGAGCAAGAAGATCCTAAAATGGCATTCCTAGATTTAGATAGGAGCGGGTTTTGTCTGTTCACATGGCTATAACAAAATGCCATAGAGTTAGTGGACTGTAGACAAGTATTTGTTTCTCAGAACTCTGGAGGCTAGGAAGTCCAAGACCATGGCACCAACAGATCTGGTGCCTGGTGAGAGCTTCCTGGTTCATAGACAGCCTTCTTTTCGATGTGTCCTCACATGGCTGAAGGGACAGCCTTCTTTTCGATGTGTCCTCACATGGCTGAAGGGGCAAGCAGGCTCTCGGGGGCCTCTTTTATAAGGATATTAATCACATTCATGAGGAGGAGCCCTCCCAAAGGCCTCACTTCTTCATACCATCACCAACATGTGAATTTTTTTTTGGGGGGGGGGGAGGCGGGCACACAAACGTTCAGACAATAGCAGTTACTGCCAGCCAACCAATGATTCCAATGAGTAGCTGGACAACGCTGCGCTTATTTAGTGTGCTGCACCTAGAGAGAGAAACAGTGCAGGAGTACGAAGGCTCTTCATAGGAAGGAGTTATGGGGAGCCTATTACAGGATTTGGCTGGTGATTCTAAGGAGTATTTAGAGAAACAGAAACCAGTTTCGTAATAATCGTGCAATTTGGTGATTATCTTAGCAATTTTTACCTAGGAGGCAGGGAGAGTCCTGTGGGGGTTTTTTGGGGTGTGTTTTTGTTTTTGTTTTAGTATATGATTTTTATTGCATCTTTTAAAATATCACAAAAAAAGCCTAAAGAATCACTTGACATCTTGGGTGTTTCTGTAGCTGGACAACTTAGATCTTATTCATCACCCTGCTAAACTGTTCCTTTTTCAGAAACATAGACACCATCCAAACATTTTCTGCTATCCTTGTTTTTGACTGTTGTAGCCTGTTGAATCAAAGCAGTTGAATTTGATACACGTTCAATATCATTTCCTTCAAGAATTAACTCATCTTTCTGGACTTGAGATATTGAACAAGCAACACCTGACCTCATCCGAACTCTGCGGATGTATTTTTCACCCAAGAAATTTCGGATTTCAACAAGAGAATAATTCTCCTGAATAACGATGTTGATGGGGAAGTGAGCACACACAGGCCTCATCTTGTAACGGAGACCTAGTGTAACACCCTTGACCATGTTCTGGACATGACTACAGAGAGTGCAAACAGGGGCCGCTTCCTTTCTATTTCCCCACCGTTTGTCAACCCGGAGCCTCTTCTTCTTTCCAAAAAGACTGAGTTCTACACTAATGTGATTGAAGTCCCTCCCCAGGGCACCTCTGGGGCCCTTCACAATAACTGTGGTCCCTTCAGAGTGATGTCCACATTTTCTGGAATGTGCAGTGTGATTGCTGAGAATGGTCTTCATCCGGAGACCGACAGGCAAAAATCCCGGGGACGGTAAAGGAAGACTAACACGGAGAGCAGCCGCCTGTGCGTTCTGGCCTGCAAGGAGCAACTGCTAAGCAGGTATCACGAGGCCCAAGGGCGAACTCTTGTTCAGCGCAGCCTGGGAGCTCTATCAGGGAGGCACCATCCCAGCTAGGCTGAGGGGGTAGGCCTAAAAGCCCAGTACAGGGTCGAATCCCAGCGCCACCAGATCCATACGGTACTCGCGGTGCAGGGGGACAACCAGGATAAAGGCTCCGAGAGCCAGAGGCTCACCACTGGCTTCTCTGTGACGATGACTTCAGATTTCCAGAGCCCACTGACTATTCGAGATTCCTGTGGTCTTTTTTATTTTTTTTTAACAGCTCACTCAAGAGTGCAAGCTCTTTTCTCTTTTTTTTTTTAAGATTTTATTGGGGAATCGGGGAAGGGGAACAGACAAGTTGCTATTGTTTTGTTCTTCAGTCTAGTTGTGGAGGACGTTGCTTCACTGGACCATGTTGGTAATATCATTGCGCTCTTCCCGGGTGAGGCAGATCGGTCGCCCGCCTCTGGACGCTTACGGCAGCTCTTGGCAGCTCACACCGACTGCCGGCCACACACAGTAGTTTACCGGAGCCCACTGCAGCAAGGGCTGCAGCCTATGCTGTCGCCGGTGACTCACAGCAGCCCAGCTCGAGATGTTGTTCACCATCTTAGCTGTAGAGGGCAGTGTCACTGGCCCTCATGTGGGATCCAAACTGGGGCCCTGCTGCTCAGAGCTAGTGTCCCAAGCCAGCTCTTAACCAACATGCCACTCGGCCAACCTGAGATTCCTGTGGTCTTGAATGCAGAGTATCATTGCCACTGTCTGGTTTCAAACATAGTTATAGAGTGGTCTTTCTACATCTTGTTCCATCACAATCACTACTCTGCAAGAGACATTTATGTTTAGTAGGGAGCATTAGCGTTTACCAGTTTCTAGCAATAAGCTCCTACATCTGTTTTCTTTTTACTTTTCAATCTCCCCTTTTGGCCAAAGGTAAAGTCAGCCCTCCGGATGTTCATCTGCAGGGTTCAGATCCACAACACCATCAGAATCCACTGATCACAAGGTTATTTGGAGGACAGTGTGGGCAACTGCATTACAGTTAGTCTCTCATGTGCCTTTTATTGCAAGATGAGGTGTTGAAACATATAAAAAAGACAATGAATGTACAGTAGCATTTGAGACTGGACAGGCTGCACGGATCATAGTTGTACAATACAGGTAATTACTAGAAACAAACCGATTACTAATGCTATTAGTGCCCTGTAAAGGAAAAAGGCTAGATGTCAAAACCAGATTGTGAAATCAGGTCCCCAAATCCATCTGAATCTGTTCCAGAGAGCCAGGTAGTCTTTCCTTTTAACTTAACCAAAGACTATTCTGCATGACCAATAGTGTTTTAAGTAGGTCCTGCCAGCAGTGTTTGCTATAAAACAAAGTTCTTAGCTAGCCAAGGAGAGGCTAAAGGCTACATAATCATCCATAACCACCACGAAACTTTTTTTTTTTAAAGATTTTTATTGGGGAATTGGGGGATGGGAACAGTGCTGGGGAATTGGGGGAAGGGGAACAGACAAGTTGCTGTCCTTTTGTTCTTCAGTCTAGTTGTGGAGGACGTTGCTTCACTGGCCCAAGTTGGCACCATCATTGCGCTCTTCCCGGGCGAGGCAGATCAGTCGCCGGCTTATGGACGGCCGCTCACTGTGGCTGCTGGCCGCTCACGCTGGCTGCTGGCTACACACGGTAGCCCATGGCAACCCACTGCCACAGGGGCTGCAGCCTATGCTGCCTTCACTGCCTTTGCCGGTGACGCTTGGCAGCCCAGCTCCAGGTCGAGCTGTTGTTCAGCATCTTAGCTGTAGAGGGCAGTGTCACTGGCCCTCATATGTGGGATCCGAACCAGGGCCCTCTGGCATCCCAAGCCAGTTCTTAACCATCGCGCCACTCGGCCGGCCCACCACGAAACTTTTTGAACTATTGGGTTGTCGGAAAAGTCATGACACATTTTAAAAACGAAAAACAGAGAAAAAATACGTCAAGATTTTCTTGGCAACCCAATAGTTTATTGGACCTCCTGAGCAGAGGTAGTGTCACTTATGACTTCTGCTAGGTTCAGAAACAAATTTTGGACCATCTTTTCTTTTTTATTCTTTTTTAAAATTTTCAATTACGGTTGACTTCAATACTGTTTTATATTGGTTTCAGGTGTACAGCATAGTGGTTAGACATTTATATAATTTATGAAGTGATCTCCCCCAACTTTTCTAGTACCCACATAGCACTATACACAGTTATTACAATATTACTGACTATATACCTTATGCTGTAATTTACATCCCTGTGACTATTTCATAACAACCAACTTGTACTTCTTACTCTCTTCAACTTTTCACCCAGCCAAGAGGCCTGAGCAGAGGTTAGGGAGTCACTGAAGGTAACAGATTAATAAGGCAAGGATAGCCTCAATATTTGTTTCTACTCCTGTAAGCTTGCATCATAAGTCAGCACAAATGTTTTGCTATTTGGGATCTATTTCCCATTTTTATAGTACTGATGTTAGGATTAATACTGTAAGTAAAATCAGATTCCAGAAGGGACCTGTAGAAGAAAATCTACCTTTTAAAGTGTTGAACGGAAGAGCTATTAAATTTTTGTTTGTCAAATCAGGTAAGGGATGACAAATCCATTAATCAATTACATTCAGAACAATAGTTATAGTCCAAGAAAAAAACACAAGAGAGTTTCGCATTTCCTTAGGTGGCAGAGAAATGCTACAGATGATTAGGATAAAGTGTGTGAATATGTGAATCTCGAAAACTTTTGGCTGACCTCTAGGGGGCACCAAAGTACAATGATAAGTAGAGCAGAATTTTAAAAAAGGAGGGCAGAGATATCAAAAAAATCTACTTTGTTTTATTGTCTTGAGTGGAAGCTCTCTACATCATGTATGCCATCATTGGCTTTATCTGAAGGTCTTGGTTTGTTAGTCTTCTTCCAAAGATTATTTACTTCTGGAGAATACTTAAAAATCTTCTGTTTAAGTTTTTCCATGAAGTCCTTTCCATCGAGGCCAAGGGTTGTGTTTCCCCTGATTTTTGGAAGTTTAGTCTCTTTCAAAAGACATTTCCAGGTTTCCAATCATGCAGAGGCTAATTAGGTGGGTATTTGGGGAATGCTGCGTATCCCTATGGATGACAAAGCTGGATGCATCAAATGAGTCCTTTGTAATACCTAGAATTTAAAGCTTGCAGTATGGCAGAGTACAGGTTCAGAAGTAAATTCCTAAATGAATCCCAGGAGTTTATCTCATTGTCATCACGGTTAATAGCAATTCTCAGACCGTGGAAGTTCAAGAGTCTTGGAGAGTATTCTCACATTTAGTTTTAGAGTTCATTTTTTCTTTCTAGTTTTTCTCAACATCAATTTGGGACAGTGAAGTTTTCTTTAATAAAGGACATTTTTGAGCTGTTTTTTAGAAACAACCACAGTGAAATGTGTGCTCCACATCACCAAAGAAATCAGCTGGATCAACTGGAATTCCTTAGGTCCAGAATAAGTCAAGCAATTTACCATCAGAACTTGGCTATCCATCAGAAATATCCTTGATCCATCCAGCACATATTTAAAGGCCCTCACCGGGGGGGGGGGGGGGGGGGGGGGCAGGCAATTGCTTTGGTTGGTTCTACTTGCTTAGCGAAGTGGTAAGCTAAGGTATTCAAGATTCTGGGTCATCCCACTGTGAAAGAGCCTCCACTTTTTTTTTTTATGGCTACTTCCTTGACGATAGCAAAGCTTCTAAAAGTTATTTAATTTCTTGCCATTTTAGTGAGATTTCCACAAGAGGTCAAAAAAATCCCAATATTTCCAAAGCTTCTTGAAATGGACCAATCCAATTTCATGCCTACATAAATATTTAGTTTTTTAATCTCTTGTTAGCTGGCAAGCTCAAGTGAGGGAGAACAATTCAGCCATTTGAGCTCATTTAACATCTGGAAGAAGGTGATATTCTATTGGTGAGTTTATCTGTGATAGCACAGAATACTTGAAAAATTCTAGTTTTTAAGTATTTTTAAGTATGGGCCATTAACAAGTAACATTAAATAATCTTAAGCAATGGAGTTTCAGGCAAAAGATAATAATAATTGTAACCTAATACTGGTGAAATAATCATGAACTCTGCTTCCTCAAGTAAGGAAAGGAGAGTTAACTTAGGTTATTAACAAACACTCAGGGACTTTAATTCATCCCATCAAGTGTATTTTGAATGTCAGCAGCTGACAAATAATTTTCTTTTTTAAAATTGGTGCGTTGACAGTTATTGTGTCAGTCTACAGAATGAGCAAGAGGTTTTTTTAACTTTAAAGTACACAATTATTTTATTATAATTAACCTAGGAAAACTCAACTTTTATTTTGATTTGTTTTTTATATTATTCTAATTTGGTACCCCAAAAAATTCATATTATGTTTGAGTTATTCAAAATTTGTAGAATGTGAAGGAAATCTTGAACACTCCTATTATTCTTTCTTCTATAAACTAAAAGAACAAAAACCCAAATAAAATGCATCTTAATGATATATTTTGGATTTGTAGCCTGAAATTTTTTTTGGGGGGGGGGCGGGGGAATAAGGTACATCTTAGACTAGAGAGTAGCAGTAGTTGAAATAATAGGAATGTGGGGTGTATTTTGAGCCAGGGTCAGCTGGTGGCCTGGAAAACCTCCCGAACACCCACCGCACACTCCCCTTTAGTGCCGCAGCCGCGCGTTCAATAGTTGGGGCAGTGAGACCGTGTGAGCCTCCAACCCGTCTGCGCGGGGCGAGCAACTGGGGACCGAGCAGCGGGGGCCGGGCAGCGCGCTGCCTCCTGGTCCGTCCTCTACCTAAGGCAACCAGAGGGCGGTCTATTCTGAGAAATACAATGAGACTACAGCTGCACCTCCTGGAAAAGCGCTTTGCACCCCGCCTGAGACTTACTTAGAGCCTGGAGCGCGCGCGCGCGCGC
>NW_017731512.1:2206677-2224206 GCF_001890085.2 Hipposideros armiger | reverse complement strand
GCCGTCCAGAAGCCGGCGACTGATCTGACTTGCCCGGGAAGAGCACAGTGATGGTGCCAACTTGGGCCAGTGAAGCAACGTCCTCCACAACTAGACTGAAGAACAAAAATGACAAGTAACTTGTCTGTCCCCCTTCCCCCAATTCCCCAGCGCTGTTCCCATCCCCCCAATTCCCCAATTTAAAATAAATAAATAAATAAATAAAAACATTTGTACTGACACCAGTATTACCAAGAGGCATGTATTTCTACTTTGAGAAAGCTGACTTTCTAGTTAGCTTTCTATACATGTTGATATTCACTTTCTCCCATATTTACCCTTTGGTGACCTAAAGCAACCATTTAACTTTTGTAGTAAAGCTATACAAAAACAAACAAACAAAAAGAAATGAGAAGCACTTATTTTCCAATAAAAGGAAAGAATCACCCAGGGCAATTTTTTTCAAAATTTAAAATAGGCAGGAAATTTTGTTTGTAAAACAATGGAAACCAACTTGAGATTTAAATACAAGGATTTTAAAACTTGTTTTTCTAATTCAGTGTCACTCAAGAATTCCCTGGGCCTTACAAGGTAAGCTTGTAGTGAATGTTTGTTTTGAAATCTGATGATGATGACAGGCAAGAATTTTTTGCATAGAATTTTGAGGTACAATTCACATGCAATTCACCCTTTTAAAGTGTAAAACTCAGTGGTTTCTAGTATATTCACAAAGTTGTTCAATTATCATCACTATGTAACTCCAAAACATTTTTATCATTCCAAAAAGAAACATCATACCCAGTAACAGTTGCTCCCCACCCCTAACCAGCAGCTCCTCAGCTGTAGGCATCTCCAATCCACGTCCTGTCTCTGTGGATTTGCCTATTCTGGACATTTAATATGAATGGAATTGTACGGACTCTCAGTTCTTCTTGCCCATGCAGTGAAGAATCAAAGGTCAGCAAGCTGATTAGTATGCAAGCAGGGTTTATTAGTGATACATTCTCAGAGAAGAGAACCATCCAGCCAAGGTGGGAGAGAGGGAGGGAGGGTAGAGAGGGAGAAGGGAGGAGGGAGAGACTTCTCTTTCAATGCTTATAAATATACTTTAAGCAAATTCTCTGGAGGTGTACCTGAGTTAGCATAATTAAATGTACCAGCTGATCCTTAAGAAAAATTATTCAGGGCCGGAAGAGGGGCTCAGTTAGTTAAGAACACGAGCTCTGAGCAACAGGGCCACCGGTTTGATTACCACACGGGCCAGTGACAGTGCTCCCGAGCTGAGCTGCCGCTGAAGCAGGATGGCTCAGCTGGTGAGAGCACGTGCTCCTAACAACAAGACTGCCTGTTCGATGGTGGGCAATGCCCACCCGCAACTAATACTGACCTCGGCACCTTGAACTGAGCTGCCACCCAGATGGCTCAGTGGATAGAGCCTGTGCTCTTAACAACAGGGCTGCTGGTTCAACTCCTGCATGGGATGGTGTCTACGCCCACCCACAACTAAGATTGAACACAGCACCTTGAGCTTAGAGGCCATGAGCTGCCCATGGGCAGCCAGATGGCAACTAGCACCCTCCACAACGAAGATTGAAGAACAACAACTTGGCTGGTCCCCTCCCCAATTCCCCAACAGTGTTCCCCTCCCCCAATTCCCCAATAAAATCTTTTTAAAAAAATTATTCAAAGATGTTATGACTAATATGTGTTACAAAGGCATGGCCTTTCTGAGGTACATATTTGGTTTGTGAATTCTCTAACAATGTTAACCAATTGAGGCTATCTGTGGTCATGGTTGAAAATCTTTTGTCTTTGGTTCTTGTTTATGATTTCTTCTTGAATAGCTAATTAGCAACTTGTGATGTTTGACATTTGGGACCAATTAAAACTCTTCGACCCTTGGACACATACCGTATGATTTCATTTTTACAAAAGATCTAGAGTAAGCAAATTCATAGAAACAGCAAGTAGATTAGAGGTTACCCGGAGTTATGGGGAGAAGAAAATAGAGGGTTTTTGTTTAATGATAAGATTTTCTGTTTGAAACCAATAGTGATGACAGTTATACAACGTGTAAATGTAATTAATGCCACTGTATTGTACACTTTAAAATGTTAAAATGGAAAATGTTATGTTATATATTTTACCACAATTTAAAAAAATAAAAACAAAAACTCTGACCCTCAAAGATGCAAGCTCCATAGTAATAAAAGTTGACTTTGATCCTAATATATCAGCAAAATGTCTCTCTAACTACTGGTTGGCCAACAAGAGTCACATAAGTGTTAGCTCTATGAAGATGAATGTTGAGGCTCTACCTCACAGCTGATGCTGTTGGTGAGAGAAGTGTGCATCTAATCATTCCATCAGCTTAGAAGTTTTTATAGGGAATCCAAGAGATGAAGGAGGAGTGATCAACTTGGCAGTCTAGATTCAAAAAGCACTTCTATATGACTTCAAAGAAGTTATAAATCTCCCTGAACCTCAGTTTCCTTACCAGCAAAATGACTTCAATAATTCCTAATTCCCAGGAGCTCCTGGATTACATAAGTTAATATGCCCAAATGCCAGGCTGTTCTGTTTCACCATCAGACACAGGTGAGCTGCTTATGCACACTGCTTAGGCACACTCGATTCCCGGGTCGAGACTGCCTGGTGGGGACTGTTGGCTCCAAGCTTTGAGTTGTTAGGGGCCCTGCTTCTGTGGGAGCCCACTCGTGGAGCGGCAGTAATTTTCTTGCATGAAATTTTTTTTTTAAGATTTTATTGGGGAATTAGGGGAAGGGAACAGCATTGGGGAATCGGGGAAGGGGAACAGACAAGTTGCTGTTCTTTTGTTCCTCAATCTAGTTGTGGAGGACATTGCTTCACTGGCCCATATTGGTATTATCATTCCGCTCTTTCCGGGTGAGACAGATCAGTCGCTGGCCTCTGAACAGTCGCTCATGGCGGCTCTTCGCAGCTCACACCAGCTGCCAGCTGCTCACGCTGGCTGTCGGCCACACACGGTAGCTTATGGCAGCCCACTGCAGCAGGGGCTGCAGCCTATGCTGTCGGCTTCGACTCACAGCAGCCCAGCTCCAGGTTGAGCTGTTGTTCACTATCTTATCTGTAGAGGGCAGTGTCACTGGCCCCCATGTGGGATCCAAACCAGAGCCCTGCTGCTCAGAGCTGGCGTCCCAAGCCAGCTCTTAACCAATGTGCCACTTGGCCGGCCCTTGCATGAAAAATTTTAAGTAGGGTCTGCTGTTCAGAGTTCTTCCTGAGCTTCCCTGAAGCCCTGCTTCTTCCTGCTCCCAGCCAGGGCAATCTGGGGGCCACAGAGCTCCTAGAGCAGCGGTTCTCAACCTTCCTAATGCCGTGACCCCTTAATACAGTTCCTCATGTTGTGATGACCCCCAACCATAAAATTATTTTCGTTGCTACTCTATAACTGTAATTTTGCTACTGTTATGAATCGTAATGTAAATATCTTTTTGCTTTCTGATGGTCTTAGGCGACCCCTGTGAAAGGGTCGTTCGACCCCCAAAGGGGTTGCGACCCACAGCTTGAGAACCGCTGTCCTAGAGGAACCTGGTTCTGAGATTCAGGTAGCGTTTTACCTCTGGTGTGACAATGGAAGTGAGCCTAGAGTTAGATCCCAAGTGCATGTCCCCACCTTCCTCATCTTGGTCATGGGAAGGCTCCCTGCAGACAAATAGTCAATATTGTGACTAATTTGGAAGAAGGATGATATTGGGGCTCTTTTTAGTTCTCCTTGAGAACATATCTGGTCCCCAATTTTCAGAGCAAAACTCCTTACATTCAGAAAGCTCAGAATAAATCAAAGGGAGTGCCTTAGAAGCAGCCGCATACTATTTAGAAGCATCAGTAAAGTCATCCTTTGGACTTATTAGCTCTTTGTCATGTTGTTCCCTCACTTGTCCTCTTCTGCACATTTTTTTTTAACATTTTATTGGGGAACTGGGGGAGGGGAACAGTGTTAGGGAATTGGGGGAGGGGACCAGCCAAGTTGTTGTTCTTCAATCTTCATTGTGGAGGGCGCCAGTTGCCATCTGGCTTCCCGTGGGCAGCTCGTGTCCTCTAAGCTCAAGGTGTTGTGTTCAATCTTAGTTGTGGGTGGGCGTAGCCACCATCCCATGCAGGAGTCGAAGCAGCAGCCTTGTTGTTGAGAGTGCGTGCTCTAGCCACTGAATCATCCTGGCGGCAGCTCAGCTCAAGGTGCCGAGTTCAGTCTTAGTTGCGAGTGGACATAGCCCACCATCAAACAGGCAATCTTGTTGTTACACCAGCTGAGCCATCCTGCCACCTGTTGGCAGCTCAGCAACAGCTCAGCTTGGGCACAGCCTCACTGGCCCATGTGGGAATCGAACCAGTGGCTCTGTTGCTCAGAGCTCATGCTCTTAAGCCAACTCTTAACCAACTGAGACACTCAGTCGACCCTGCACATTTTGAAACTAGCAGATTATGGCCTAAATTGAGAGCCTGCCAAGGTTTTGGCCATGGCGGAGATATCAATCTTTTTTGTAATTGAATCTATTCTCTAGAGGTGGTGTGAGCCAGTCAGGACTAGGCTGTTCGTGCCCTAACTAGACATTAACATATAAACACAATAACAAATTGGCCCATTGAAGTCTTCCTCCTTAACCAATTATTGGACAATTTCCTGCCTTCATTAAAAGCTGTTCAGGGAGAAGGGCACCAATTTTTGGAAGCGTATTTAAGAAGCCAACTTCTTTACATTTCTGTGACAAAAAAGTCATCCAGGCAGGTGGGACATCTGCTTCCTGTTTTTCCTGATGGTCAGCATGGAACCCTCCTTTCCAGCTTTCCTCATCTCTACTTTAGAATTTTCTATTGTGTCTTTATACCTTCAAATTGGAGCAAACCTAAATATGTATATAAACAAAGTTTTTGTTCCTGTAGTGATTATATGGGAGTCCAGTGTGATTTACAGAGCAGGTTGAAATCGTTCTATCAAAGACCTAGGAAAGAATTAAGGGGGACGATGTGAGCTGTAAATGTAACCTTTACATGGAAGGTTAGTCAGCACCTGCCTCATCCTATCATCTTCCCCTGGTTCCCACAGATAATTGTCACTTTATTCTCAATGATCAGAATAATGCCTAGTACCTAATAAGAAATCAATATTTGTTTAGTGAGAGAGAGAAGAAGAGTTTGCCACCCCAAATTATGTCTCTTTAGGATACTGATTATTTTAAGCTGGGTATTTTTAAGAATCAAAACTCAGCAAGGGGCCGGCCGAGTGGTGCCTTGGTTAAGAGTTGGCTTGGGACGCCAGCTCTGAGCAGCAGGGCCCCAGTTCTGATCCCACATGAGGGCCAGTGACGCTGTGCCCTCAGCAGCTAAGATGGTGAACAATAGCTCAACCTAGAGCTGGACTGCTGTGAATCACTGGTGATGGTGAAGGCTGCAGCCCCTGTTGCAGTGGGCTGCCGTGAGTTACCATGAGTGGTTGGCAGCCAGCATGAGCGGCCAGCAACTGGCATGACCTGGCATGAGCTGTTGTGAGCCACCGTGAGCAGCCGTCCAATGGCTGGCGAGCGACTGCCTCACCCGGAAGAGCACAATGATAATACCAACATGGGCCAGTGAAGCAACGTCCTCCACAACTAGACAGAAGAACAAAAGGACAGCAAATTGTCTGCTCCCCTTCACCGATTCCCCAACACTGTTCTCCTCCCCCAATTCCCCAATAAAATCTTAAAAAAAAAAAAAAAATTCAGCAAGAATCTTTGATCTTCCCCCTAACTGCCTAAAAGAATTTAGATAGAGGACCTGCTCCAGGAAGGGTGCTATCACCATAGATAACTATGGTTTAATATGAACTGGTGTGTGATAAACAGGGAGGAACCTAGCAAGGCCCACTTGATCAAAGTCCTCTCTGTCCCATTGTTAAGATGGCCCAGCAAACATTTATTTACTAAACATTTGCTTTTCCACCTCCATGTGAATTGTCTTCCTGACCTTTGAAGTCCCAACCACAACCCTCCACCGCATTTCTTAGCTCAAGATGATGTGTAAGCCTTACTGCAGACTTGCCCTCAAGTCTCATATTGTTAGGGAGCCCCTATAGGTACATACTCAATTAAATTTGGTTATCTTCTCCTGTTAATCTGTCTCATATCAATTTGATTATTCGATCAGCCAGCAGAACCAAGAAGGAAAAGAAGGGAAATCTTCCCCTCCCCCACAAGTGAATGAGTCAATTATTACCATAGTTTATTTCCCTGTTAAAATTCAAATTTTTTTCTAATTTTAAACTATTATGCAAAAAAGTTTCCAATTAAATATTTTGCATATCTCCTTTGGAACACCTGTCTATTTGTAGATATGAAAAAGTGAAATTAGAATGTCTAAAGCAATGCTTTTAATTATAATCAATATTATTTTAAAGATGTTTAAATTTTAATATTTTAACTTGAGTTAATACTGCCAAAATATCTTCTCAAGTAGCTATACTAATTTATATTCCTACCAAGAATATCTATTTGACCTTGAAATTGATATTTTCAATCTTCTGTGTTGGCCAGAGTGGGGGGAAATGGCCTCTCTGTGGCTTTGCTTTGCATGCCAGCAGTCGCTAGTGCAGTTAAGCATCTTTTTTATTTGGTCATTTGTATTTCATTCTTTCTTCCGCATCTGTGCATTGCCTATTTATACATTTACCCATTTTTCTATAAGGTTATTTGACTTTTTCTTATATATTTTCTTTCACTGTCTATTCTGGATATTAATCCTTTGTCCACAATATATGTTTCAATTTCCCTTTTAAGTGTATTCATGGTGTCTTTGTCCTGTGCAGTCTCTCTAGCCCATGCCCTCCATCCTCTGCGTAGAAATGTAATGACACTTGAAACCCCTTATTTACTCCCACACGGTAGTATCAAATCCAGTTGATTGAAGTCTTCTTTCTCTTTCAGAAGAAATACAGTGTGATGTTTAGAAGCATAGACTCTGGAGACAGATTGCTCATGTTCAAGGAAAGGTTTAGACATTTACTGTGTAACCTGGGACCCGTTGCTTAACCTTTCCAGACCTAACTTACCTTCTTGGTAAAACAAGAGTGACAACAGTACACCCAGTTCATACAGGTGAGGGTTAGATGAGTTTAAGAGCCTACAACAGTGCCTGACACTTGGTAAGCACTACATGAAACGTTAACCCTTCCTGCCCTTTTCATATGCTTCCTCTTTTCCTTCTTTCCTATTAGTGTTATTTCTGTCTTTTTTCCTTACTATTTCTTCACTATGCTTTTGACTGAATATTGTCTGTTAATGAAACTGCTGGTCCAATAACAGCCAATGTTTCATGTCATTATTTTAAGTGGCTTCAGGATAATACAACTATCAATATATCAAAGTTTAAATGGTTTACATTTTAAAAGTGTTCAACCCAGGCAGCCAGTCAGCTCAGTTGGTTAGAGCTCAGTGCTCATTAACACCAAGGTGGTCGGTTCGATCCCCACGCCCTCCACAACTAGATTGAAACAACTACTTGACTTGGAGCTGATGGGTCTGGGAAAAACACACTGTTTGCCAATTTAAAAAAAAAAGTGGTCAACCCATTTTGAGATGCGTCAGTAGAAATCCATATTGGGGGTGGAGTGGGGGTTGTTTTTGGGTTTTTCCTTGATTTAAAATATCCGGAATCAATTGACAATAGAGTGAAAGTCAGTCTCTCTGGAGCACTGCTCATGCACAGCAAAGCTGCACACACCTTGGGAGCCATCACGACCTACAGGAACTTGGTGAGCTTGGAGAGCGCTGCAGCAGAGGCTGTGTCTCGGGTTGCTCGCGGTCCTGCTCACCTGTGATCCTTGTTGAGGCCCACGTTGGCCGTGGAGTAGCACAGAGCCCCAGGCTGTGGGGGAGGGGGTCTAATTGTTTTTGTGTGTGTGTTTTTTTTAAGCTGAGCCATCCTGCCACCTGTTGGCAGCTTAGCGGCTGCTCAGCGGCTGCTCAGCGGCTGCTCAGCGGCTGCTCAGCGGCTGCTCAGCGGCTGCTCAGCGGCTGCTCAGCTCGGGCCAGAATCGAACCGCTGTTGCTCAGAGCTCACACTCTTGAGCGAGCTCTTAACCAACTGAGCCACTCGGCCGGCCCCTCTAATTGTTTTTTAATCCCTGTCACTAGTCACCCCTCTGTATCTTCTCTGTTTCTCTGTAAGGCTCACCAGAATTCTTCCTACTAATCTTTTTCTTTTTAATAAGCTTTTTTTTTTTAGAATAGCTTTAGATTTACAGAAAGAAATGTACAGAGAATACCCATTTACCCATACCTAATTTACCCTATTAAAGAACCAGCTTTTGGTTTTGTTTTTCTTATATTAATTTGTTTTGTATTCCATTGGTTTCTGTTTTAACCATTTTATTCCTTGCTTTTGGCTTCCTTAAGATTATCCAGTTTTCTCTAATTTTTGGAATTGAGTGTTTACCTCATTTGTTTTCATTCTTCCTGATAACTTCAGTACAAGAAAAAAAGATCACCAACTTTCCCCCCAACCCCCCTCCAGCCATCCAGGCATTCCTCTCTGGAACTCTGGGAACACTGCCCGATGACAGCAGCCTCATCTAGCAGGCTTAGAGGTCAAATTCCAGGTTTGCTGTCACAGCTGCCCTTTCTTTTGGGATATCAGGCTACTTCCCCACTTCTGACCTTCTCCTTTTCAAGGACAACCTAGGAAGGATTGCTTCGGTTACTTTGCATTATAAATGAATGCCCCTCTCTCTTTAAATTTCCATAAGGCTTGTTTTGCCACTGTGAAAGACAACTAGTTACATTTTATTGTTCTTTTCAAGTCTTGGCAATAATTTCACAAAAACCCCTGACAAAAACTGTACAAGGACCCTCATGGTTTGGCCTCCATGCCCTTTTGTGTGCTTATTATTTTTTTTTTCTATTATTAGTCTTAAAAGAATTACGGTATTCCCAAATTTGGTCAATTCCTAGTTCCAAGAGGAGATCCCAAAGTTAGCCACCAGATGGGGTACAATCCTATCTTAATTACATTCCAGCTAGTTCTATAAAGGTGAAATGAATGGCTGTTTGCCTCAGAGTTTTTAGGCTGTTTCTAAAGTATTCCAATTTCTTTTTTGATTTTGTGAGATAACCATATTTAGAAAGGGAAAGGACAAAGGTAAAACCATTAAGCTTATCTATCCACATGATTCGGCAAGAACCTCTACTCAAGAAGGTATGACTTACAGCTCATTTGAGCAGCCAGTGAGAATTTTGCACCTATTCCCAGCCTTATCCTGCAGCCAGACTACACCAGAATGTCTCAGGGAAACTGTTCCTTGCTCAGTTTTAAAAGCTTTCTTTTTTTTTTCTTTTTTTTTTTTTTTGGCAGTAAAGGAAAAATTCTGAACTCTGACAAATATATCAGAGGATGTCCAAAAACGTCCCATAAACACTTTACATAAGATATTGGTAATAATTAGATATTACCCACACAGATTTCCCACTCTGCTCTTGAGGATTTCTCTCCTTGAACGTATCAAAATTCAGAACTATGAAGAAAAAGAGGCTATGATGAAGAGAACTTCTTCCCTCATTTATACCTGAAATAATGGACAGTGTCACTCACAAGATCAACTTTTCACTTATCAATTAAAGCACTGAACACCATGCCTCTTCTATTCTCTAAAGAAATATTACAAAGATGAGCATGCAAACTTCTCATAACAAAGAGCAGTATGTAAACATTTTGAAGAACCATATGACGCTTTCACCTTCCCACATTCCTCCTCCTGCTTGCTAAATTTATCTAATCTCTCTTGAATGGCCCAGCATAAACCTTGCTTTTCTAGGCTCTATTAGTAATATCTTATCAAGCCTGGTGTGGAATGTGTCAACCCAATCATCCTTCTAGAATAAGCAGCAGCTTGAGGGAGCACTTGAGGCAGAAAGCCCTCAGCTGTCAGCAATAGGGCTAGCCTCACCAAGGACATGCCCCGTTCCCACAGCATCCCGCGTCCAATGCCTAATCCAGGTGGAGGTACAAGGCCTGGAATCCTCACAACTCAGGATAACTATGAAAGGTGTTCCTTATTCCAGTGAGGCCAAGGTAAGGTGTGGAGAGGCTCCTCTATCCTTGGCCGGCATCTCAGCTTCGCTTCTCCCTCTACCCAGCTCTGCTTCCTTCTCCCCATCCACAGACGCTGATCCCAAGGGCACTCCTTAATGAACATCCTTCCACAGTACCACCATCTCAAAATCTGTTTCCTAGGAAACTTAATCTGTGATAATTATGTCAAGCGTGGTCCCAAAAACCAGGCAATAAGCTGGGGGTGTGTAGCTGCATCACTCAGTAATGAGAACCAACCATCCCTGTTGGTTGTTGGAGCCCAGCCAGCCTCTGGCACAGGGTCATCGCTGGTCATTTTAGGTGGTGTATAATATCAAGGAGATACGATGACAATAGAATTAGGTGGCTACTGCTAAGCTTGATTGATGCTCTAATCTACAACAATAATTCTCAATTTTAGAATGCATCAGAATCACCTGGGGGGCTTGGTAAAACACAGGATTGCTGCACCCTACCCGAGTTTCTGATTCAGCAGGGATTCTGAATTTGTAGTTCTAGCAAGTTCCCAGGTGAAGCTGAGGCTGCTTATTAGAGACCATACTCTGAGAACCACTGCTCAAGAAAAACTCAGTGAAAGGCTGAGTGCAGTTAACCTAATTGGAAGTCAAATGGGAAAGCCAGAAGGCCTCATTGAGAGTAAAGACGCTCTCATCTTCTGCGACAGGAGAGCAGAAAAAGCTGCGGCTCAGGCCTTAATCAAAAAAGAGTAGCCAAGCTCCAAAATTAAGCTTCCAATAAAGGGAGGACTGCTTTGCCAAGTTTTGAAAAAAATGGGACCTTGCTATATGGGATAGGACACCTGGGTTGAGGCCCCTGAAAATAAAGCTTTGAGTTCTCAGATTTCTCTGAGCCTGTATAACTGACTTATCTGAAGAGAGCCAGCTCGCCCAAGGTCACATTCCCTTCCTGAACCAGCCCACATCCAATGACTCATCCATGTAGGGGAATAAAGGCTTGGCCTTCTTACCCCAACTCAGGACGACTCTGAGGGCCAGTCCAGCTCCAAAGATCCCCATGGGATCTGCATCATCATAGCTCAACTTCTCCCTCTGCCCAATTCAACCTCGATTCCCTCCCCTCCACAGATGTTGGTCCCTAATAAGCATACTGCATGTGAATATCTCTCACAGAGACTGCTTCCCAGGAAACCCAACCTGTAACATATGGTGAGGCAAGACTGCCCAAAGTCCCCTGATGCCCTCATTAACAGCCACTCACGACTTCAGATCTGCCAGAGATGACTAGTTACCACATGGGTGTCACACAACTCCAGTCAAAAATAAGAAAAAAAGTCAAAACTTGACATGGCCTAGTTTTTCACTCCTTGCTTCATGGTAGCATGCTATAGAGCCAAAGTTTTGGAAGCAGCCACACTCCCTGTGTTATGGGTCCTTCTAGAAGACTTTGTATTAGAGACCAAAACTTGGGGGAGGGGGAGGGAAAAACGAGCACTTCGTAATAGAATAAAACCATACAAAGGTGTTCATTTTTATTCAGGAAAATACAAAATAAAATCACTGTGAGACACCATTACTTGCCCATAAGAATAGTTAAAAAAAAATTTTAAGGTATTTTTTTCTTTTAATTTTTCTATATTGGGGAACAGTGTTTTTCCAGGACCCATCACCTCCAAGTCAAGTAGTTGTTTCAATCTAGTTGTGGAGGGCGCACTCAGTGGCCCATGCAGGGATCGAACCGGCATCCTTGGTGTTCTGAGCACTGCACTCTAACCAACTGAGGTAACCGACCACCCCAACTCCAAGTCGAGTAGTTCTTTCATTCTAGTTGTGGAAGGCGCATCTCAGAGGCCCATGTGGGGTTCGAAACAGCAATGCTGGTGTTATGAGCACTGCGCTCCAACTGAGCTAACCGGCCACCCCAAGAATAGTTAAATTTAAGACTGAAAATACCAAGTTTTGGCAAAGATGTGGAACAACATGAACTCTCATTTACTGTGTTAGAAAAAGTATAAATGAGAAGTTTAGAAAATACTTTGGCAGCATTTTTTAAGGTTGAAAAATATGTATGCTATGGCTTGGCAATTCTCCTAGGTATAGCTAGACCCTAGCTAGGTATACGAGCATGTATACCTATTCCCCATGAGATATGCATGTGCGTGTACACTGGGAGAGTGCTATGGACCGAACTTTAAAATGCTGAGTAGTGTATAGATCTTGTATGATGACTTATTAAAAAAAGATGACTTATTTTACTGGTCTCAGTTGATGGGCATCCAGGTAACTTAGTCTTTTGCTATGATAAGCAACATAATGTGAGAGGACAGTTGAAGCATGAATTCCTAGCAAAGTGGGTTTTTTGGATACTTTGTCATTCCCACAAATATGTTTAAAATATTTTATTGTGAAATATAATACACAAATAGAGAAGTGCCCAACACACAAAAAGTATAGGTCAATAAATTTATCACAATGTGACCATCCATGTACTAATTATCTAAGTTAAAAAAATAGACCACTGTCAACAAGCACCCTAGAAGTCCCTCTTTTCCTCTTCCCAGTAACCGCCTCCTTAAGACAAGTTCTTTTATGGTAATTACTTGTTTTTCTTTGTAATTTTATCATCTAAGCTTTCATTCCTAAATATTATACTTACACTTTGCTTTATTTATGAATGTTAGTGTAAAAGAATACATATTGAATGATTTCACATCTAACTTTATTTATTTAGTGTGGATTTATCCATTTGTGAGATTTATCCACTTTGTTGCCTGTAGCTCTCTGTTTCATTCATTTTCTTTGTTGCATAGTATTCCACTGTAGAAATATACCACAATTTATTTATCCATGCTAATATTGATGGGCTTTTGGGTTGTTCCCAGTTTTGGCTATTATAATTAATGCTACAATGAACATTCTTGTCTATGTTTCTGTATTGGTCAGCTAGGGCTGGCATAACAAAATAGCACAGCCTGGGTGGCTTAAACAACAGAAACTTATTTTCTCACGGTTCTGGCGGCTAAATGTTCAAGATCCAATGTGTCATTAGGGTTGGATTCTGGTGGGGCCTCTGTCCTCGGCTTGCAGGTGGCCGCCTTCCACACGGCCTTTCCTCCGTGCGCGCTGAGAGAAAGAGCGTGAGAGTGGGAGCTCCAGCCACTTGCTCTTGTGAGGACACCAGTCTTATCAGGTTAGAGCTCCACCCTTATGACCTAATTTAATCTTAATTAATCTCTATCTCTAGGGTCACATTGTGGGTGGAGCTTCAACATACAAATTTTGGGTAAGAACACAGTTCAGTCCATAGCACTCTCCCAGTGTGCATGCACATGCATATCTCTGGGGGGATAGGCATATATACCTAGCTAGGAGCTAGATATACCTAGGAGAGTTGCCAAGCTAGAGCATATATTTTTTTTCAACCTTAAAAAATGATGATGCCAAAGTATTTTCTGAATTTGTCATGTATACTTTTTCTAACACAATAAATGAGAGCTCATGTTGCTCAACATCTTTGCCAAAACTTGGTATTTTTAGTCTTAAATTTAACTATTCTCATGGGCAAGTAATGGTGTCTCACAGTGATTCTATTTTGTATTTTCCTGAATAAAACTGAACACCTTTTTATGGTTTTATTCTGTTGAGAAGTGCTCATTTTTCCTCCCCATTTTTTGATTGGATTGTCTAGTTTTCTTACTGATTTGTTGGAGCTCTTTATATATTCTAAATATGTGCCCTTTGTTCATCATTTGTGTTGTAAATATCTGCTCTGTGGTTTGGCTTTTCATTTTCTTAATGCTATCATTTGAAGATATTTTTAAATTTTAATGCCCTTCAATTTATCCATTTTTTCCCCTTGTGGTTAGTGCTTTTTTGTCCTGTTTTAATAAGTTTTTCCTGTCCTTGAGGTCATAAGGCCCATTTGTCTTCTAGAAACTTTATTGCTTTGCCTTTTGTATTCAGTCTATGGCAGCACTTGTGTTATTCAGGTATGCTCTGAAAAGATAAGAAGAATTTACTATCTCTATTGTAGAATTAGTCCCTAACTAAATATAAAGAGAGAGTTGGCTATTTACAACATATAATCATATTAACAGAAACAATCCTTCACAAAAAACCTTGCAAAGAGGAGGGTCTGAAATAGCAAAAAAAAAAAAAAAAACAAAAGAAAGCCTCATAGCCAGGCTTGCCAGATAAAATACAACATGCCCAGTTTTATTTGAATTTTAGATAAATTTTTTTTGTGTGTGTATAATTATGTTCCAAATACCTAAAACTTAAGGATTTTTCGGTTCAACAGATAAGAGGCTGCCAGAGGTAGGGGGTGGGCAAAATGGGTGAAGGAGGTCAAAAGGTACAAACTTCCAGTTATAAAATAAATAAATCCTGGGGATGTCATGTACAGCATGGTGATTATAGCTAACAATACTGTACTGAATATTTGAAAGTTGCTAAGAGAGTAGATCTTAAAAGTTCTCATCACAAGAAAAAAACTGTAACTATGTGTGGTGATGGATGTTAACTAGACTCACTGTGGTAATGATTTCACAATACATACAAATATTGAATCATTGTCTTGTACACCTGAAACTAATATAATGTTAAATGTCAATTATACCTCAATTTTTAAAAAACCATAAAATGACATCACAAAATTATCAAATGGATGACAGATTTGAAGAAGATTAAAAAAAAATGCAGCCCAAGAGAGTTCCATGGAGTGTAAGGGTCCATTCCAGAATATATTGCAGTCCTTTTTGGGTTCCTCAGAGATCCTTCCAACTGGGGCCCTTTAACTACATGTCCCCATCAAGGGTGAATCTTCCTCTGACAGAGCATTTATGACTTCCTCTAGTCGCTGGCTGATATGAGACTGGACTGGGCATTTATTTTAGTATCTGAAAGTGACAAAATTAAGAAAAAGAAGGATATGAAATCCACCTGCGATTTTATTCCAGGGGGTGTGGAAGAACAATCTGAGCAAATTTAGTGGGGAATAGTAAGAGAGAAAAAAAGTTACTTCTTGTTTGCACGGGACCAAGTCCAATTCAATAAAAAACTGGTTACACATACCTAGTAGATTTTAAAAAAAAACAAAAAACCTGTCTAGTAAGTAGAATGAGAAAAAGAACAAGAGAAACAAAAATAAGTATAGCTAATATTTATTGAGTGCTTAATACCTGCCTGATACTTTTCTAAGCCCTTTAAACTGATTTAATCCTCATAACTTCATGTGATACTGTAATTATCCCCATTTGCAGATGGAGAAACCAAAGCACTGTCAAAGAAATAAACACGGGCTCAAAATGGTATCGCTCATGCTTAAAGTCCATGATACCAAACCTAGATTTAATACCAGTCTAATTGCAGTTTCAACCTCTCCCAGAAACATAATTTTAATCAACCACTATGGAATTTTCTGGTGAGCAGCAATCTGTCACATGGGCCCTCTCCCTTGCCACCATAAAAAGCAGCAATCAGCATGATAAAAATCCTTCCCCTTGTCCTTCCCCAAAGAAAAGATGTCCCCGCCCAAAAACAATCCTTTCTTTAGTCAATAGCTCCCTTCCCCCACTCTTCTTCCTATTAAAACCGTCCATTTTGTACAACCCCTAAGGGCTCTTCTAGTTGCTGGATGGGATGCTACTTGATTCATGAACTGCTTAATAAAGCCAATTAGAGGGCCGGCCGAGTGGCGCATTGATTAAGAGCTGGCTTGGGACGCCAGAGGGCCCCGTTTCGGATCCCACATATGAGGGCCAGTGACACTGCCATCTACAGCTGAGATGCTGAACAACAGCTCAACCTGAAGCTGGGCTATGAGTCGCTGGCGACGCAGGTGGGTTGCCATGGGCTACCGTGTGTGGCCAGCAGCCAGCCCAGCAGCCAGCGTGAGCAGCCAGCAGCCGCAGTGAGCGGCCATCCAGAAGCCGGCAACTGATCTGCCTCACCCGGGAAGAGCGCAATGATGGTGCCAACTTGGGCCAGTGAAGCAACATCCTCCACAACTAGNAACTGATCTGCCTCACCCGGGAAGAGCGCAATGATGGTGCCAACTTGGGCCAGTGAAGCAACATCCTCCACAACTAGACTGAAGAACAAAATGACAGCAGCTTGTCTGTCTATTCCCCATCCCCCAATTCCCCAATTAAAAAAAAAAATCTTTGAAAAATTAAATAAAGCCAATTAGATCTCCAAATTTCCTGTTTTGAATTTTGTTTAATAGCACAAAGAGCATATATAACTTGACCAAGGTCAAGCAGCTACTAAGTTTTCATAATACTCAGGCACTTCCTTGTATATAGAATGAACAAAGAAATCTCCCCCTCCTCGTCAACAAAAACAGGGCAATTCTTTTCTTTTTTGGGCTCATATTTGAATGATTTAAAGAAAACCTATGCTGGTGAATGGTGATGCAATATTTTGACTTAAAATAAATATACATTTGCTCATTTAGATGATCAAAATATATTTCTCATCTACTATATATTTGGTTTTTATCCAGTTGTTGGCTCACAGCTCCCAAAACCCTCAGTGTTTTGTGATGAGACAGATTAAAGGGGGTTTCTTGTTATGTTAATAAGGTGACTTCTGGACCTCACCTATGGATGGGCGGTGGGTTGCCAGGGGAACCAATCTTGTGATTAGAGTGTTGGAACTTAAAGTCACGCCTAGACCTCAAGGGAGGGGAGAAGGGCTGGAGACTGAATCAATTGGTAATGGCCAATGATGTAATCAATCATAAAAAGGTAATGAAGTCTCCATAAAACTCAAAAGGACAGACTTCAGAAAGCTTCTGGGCTGGGGAACATGAGTTTGGAAGTAGTGATGCGCTCAGAGAAGCACCAAAGCTCCGTGCTCTATCCACATACTTGCGCTATGCATTTCTTCCATCTGGTTGTTGCTGAATTAACAAACCTATAATATAATAAACCTAATCTAGTGAGTAAGAATTTCCTGAGTTCTGTGAGCCACTCCTGGCAAATTAAAGAAACCCAAGGATCAGAGACAACAGACTAAAAGCTCAAGTCCTGCAGCCAAAGTAGAGGACTTTGGCCTCCAGCTGTATGCAGAGCCAAAATCTCGCCCCCACCCCCAAATACACCATGCAGAACCAAACGACAAGGACATAACTGGAACTTGAACATGGGAGCCCTTTCAGAAGGAAAGGGTCCATTGTCCAGGAAGATTGTCAAGGCATGCGGTGTTGACACATCTTTCCAGTAAAATGGCCAAGTTCCAAGGTCCTCCATTAAAACTTTACCTACCAGCACTTCTCCATACCTGTTCCCCCTAACACTCTAAGAAAATCTTTAACTTAGTCCAGCAAGCAAGATGAATTTGTAGCACTTTGTAGCACTATTAGGTGGTCTACCTTCTCAGTTGGTGCCTTCTCAATCAGTAAAACTTTCCTTACTTCAAAAGAGAGGAGACAGAGAGAGAGGGAGAGAGAGAGGGAGAGGGAGAGGGAGAGGGAGAGGGAGGG
>NW_017731512.1:2187538-2206666 GCF_001890085.2 Hipposideros armiger | reverse complement strand
GGGAGAGGGAGGGAGGGAGGGAGAGACCCAAGGAAAGGGCCATGGGAACCTCTAATTTAGAGTCAGAAGTACAGGTAACAACCTGGACTTGCAACTAGAACCTCCAATCTGTAGCCTGTTGGTTAGAAACACCTGGGCTTGTGACCAGCATCTGAAGGGGGTGAGGGGCAGTCTTGCAGGACTGAGCCCGTAACCTGTGAAAGCTGATGCTATCTTTGGGTGGATAGTGTCAGAATTGAATTGAATTGCTTGTTGGTGTGGTGAAGCTCCTGTACCCCATGATGAAATTGGGTCCAGGAACCCAAAATAGATAAGAATTGAGAACACTTGTTCTCTCAGCATCTGAATTAGAAATGGAAATAGGGTCAAATTAACTGAATTAATATAAGTCAATGGTTGTCAAGCTTTAGTGGCCAGCTTAATGAACCACAGGTTATTGGGTCCACACCAGAATTTCTGATTGAGTAGATCTGAAACCGTAGACCAAGTCTGGGGCTTGTGCTGCCTGCGCTGCTCAGCCAATAAACCAACACAGGAGTTGGGTCATAGAGAAAGTGTTTAGAGCACTCATGGTCTGAGAAGGCAATGGATTAACACCTCCAAAATCTGCCTTAACATTCTCAGACTGGCTTGAGATATTTAAGGGAAAATCTAGGCGGTCCAGTGAAGGATCTGGGGGTCTGTATGGAAACTTCCTTCCGGCAATGTGATTCTCGGGTGGAGTCAACAACCCAGGAACAATGATGGGATTAGCCTGGAAAGAATGCTAGACCATAGAGATTGTGATCAATAAGCCTAAGGGTATTAATCGTAAATTTCAGGGTAATTTTCTAAAACAGGGAACTGGGTGGGAGAGGGGACATTCCAAGATCAAGCAGCAGGGAGATGATCTTATTGTTAAGCTATAGGTAGGTCTAGGAAGATGGGGCTGGGGACATTGCGAGGGGTCCCAGTTGGGCCCTGGCTTCAAATCTGGGGTGGGTCTGCAAACTTGAATTTCTAACACATTTGGAGGCGATGCCAATACTGCTGACCATGGACCACTTTGAGAATGATTGTATTAGGACTTTTTAAAGCTCCCTCAACTTGGATTTTCTCATTGGTAAAATGGGCATAACAATAGTGATGTGTGGATTAATGAAGATAAGGATGTGGAAGCACTTTGTAAATTCAGTATTAGAGGGAAATTGGTAGCGATTACTATTACTACACATTTGGCTTCAAGAGTGAATGCTAAGGCTGCTTGGGAAGTGTTGATGTTTCAATCTTCGGTAATCCATATTCAAATACATGGGCATGACAGGGATTCAAATAATATCAAGTGGAAGAAGAAAGGGAGAGAACCCCCTCCTATGCTAGAACCCCATCCAATCTGCAAATATAATAAGCTTTCTTATGCATCCTGCCAAAATAAGAATGTTCCATATGCATACACACTAGAGTTGCACTGTATGTAAATTTAATTTATTGAAGGATTAGGAAGTGAGAATTCCCTTCAGTTACCCCAATATGAATATCCCACTGGGCTGTGTTAAAGGCAGATATTATCCCAATACCTAGGCACAAAATGTAAGCAAATTAATTCATGGCATGTTCAACTTTTACAAAAACATCTAAGCTATGAGTTATCACAGGTAATGTTGTACTCACAGATTTTTGCCCCAGGGCCTTTAAACTAAACCCCCTTAAAAATGCAAGAACACTGTATCTCCTTTTCCATCCTGCACATACCATTACGTACATTTGTTTAACAGGTGTTAGTAAGTTCTTCTCCACAAACAGCCAGAATCTGCTTCCACAGACTTCTATACAATGGAATTTGTTTTGGCCTCCAGGATATGACAGAATAAGTCAAATGTATCTTATATTAATGAAAAGCCTTCAAGATCTTAGACAAACATTTTGTCTTCTCCCACTCCACCCAAAGCATTCTTCTTACAAAATTATCTACGTTTACTGCTGAAGAATATCATTCAAATATTAAGCTTGCTTCTATATAAATAAATAAACTAACTGCCCTCCCCTAAGAAATACTGAGGTTTTTGCTTGAAGGATATGACCATTCAATCCTTTTTACGTTATACTCTAGCGATAAATGGTGACTTACTAGAAGACAACTATATCTGAATTCAAAAGACTAATTTTCCTTTGAAGTGGAAATTAAATAAACAACGATTACCTCAAAAAATTCCCCACATTTTCTAGATCTATAAACTATACATTTTTTTCTTTCACACCCAAAACAACTCAGCCGTCCAAGTATCCAAGCAAGGAGCCGTTTCAGAGACTAGAAATGGGACCCTGCAGAACCATGTGGCCATATGTATACAGTCCTAGCTCTAGTTCCAGGAAAAAGGTTCAATACCAAAGTATGAGAGCCATTCCAAATAATCATGCAAAGAATACCTGGCATAGTCATAATTTTATAAGATAGTTTCCAGAAGTTATCTTGAATTGTAATGTTGAGATACAGAAAGTCAGGAAAACTTCCCAAAATGGCATTACCTTTTAAAAAAATGTTCGCCAACTTCGCAGGTGAAAAATTGTATTTACTTGTGTCAGTTTGAATTTCTAAGCAAGAATGAGGCTGAATACTGTCTTTCATAAGCATGTGGGTTATTAGTGTTTCATTTGTGAATTAACTTGTTCTTTGTGGGTTGCTCTATTAGGATTTACTTTACTTGCTGATTGATAAGAACTATTTAACTATTCATGTATTAGCCATCTGTTGGTCCTGATATTGTGGATATCCCCCATGCCTCAGCCATTTTTTACCTTTTTTAAAGAAAAAAAATATGTTCCATTTTTATGCTCTAATGAATCTATATTCCTTTTTCTCCCAGACAAGGTAGAGATCTATCTTTGCCTTTTAACTAAATGGTGAGTCAGTTATTAGAAACCTTCCTATAGTTTACTCTTAACAGCTGGTATATATTCCTTCTTACTACAAATGAAAATTGATCATTCTCTAGTGTTCTGCAACTTAACTTTCCTCAAAATATCTTGGACTTCTTTTCACATCAACACATATAATTTTTGACACATCAATTTTCATTACATATGTTATATAGTATTATATAGTATTATAATCCTGTTGAATGAAAGTAAAATGATTTATTAAATCAATCTAGACATCTTTTCTCCAGTATTATAAAATATATCACTCAGTAGGGAAAAGCATCACAGTTTGTATTCTAAAACAGAAACTTTTTGTATTCTAAAAAGTCAAGTAATCTAAAATAAATGTTTATTTTGGAAAGTCAAGTTATGGGGCTGGGGAGGAGAACCATCCTGAGGCTGGTGGGGAAGTGCCACCCTGAGCAACTAACACCTTCTCACCACCCTGATGCCCACCTGCTCTGCTGGCCCATCCCATCCATCAAACCACCATCTGGAACACAGGGGATGGGCCTAGGCCCCAACACGTGATTATCCTCTACCCTTCACCAGATAGATGGGCCTTGAACCCTTCCCTTCAAAATTTACTAAAGCCTCAAGAAGAAAGGACTTGCCCATCTGTTCCCTCTTTTAGTTCCCTTCCCTTCTGCAGACCCAAAGCCCCAGTTCATTCCACTCTAGCTCCCCATTTCTTTGCCCTACTTGTCCTCCCATTAAAGTCCCATGCCTTGACAGGAGCTCTGGTTAGGAGTCCTTGAGGGCTGGACATTTTCTTTTTTTAGCAGCACAACTGAACATTATTTAAGTTGGCAGTTTAAATTAAAGCTTATAAATCCCCAATACAACAATAGCCATGCTTTGTATTAAAGTTAGAAAGAAAAGCAAATTAGGTCCCACTTTTGACAGCTGCAGTCAAATTAGCACAACCTGGCGCTTCTGTTAGTGCTGCAGAGATTACAGCGTGGCTACAGGACACAACAGAGCCACCTCTCTCTACACAAACTCTAACTCCCAAATTCTACATGCCAAACAGATAACCCTCCTCGGAAAATATTCTTACCCCTGATTAGTTGCTATACAATTGAATGTTTCAGATTTTTCATGTAAGTAACATTCTAGACCAGTGGTTCTCAACCTGTGGGTCGCAACCCCTTTGGGGGTCGAACGACCCTTTCACAGGGGTTGCCTAAGACCATCAGAAAACAAAAAGATATTTACATTACGATTCATAACAGTAGCAAGATTACAGTTATAGAGTAGCAATGAAAATGATTTTATGGTTGGGGGTCACCACAACATGAGGAACTGTATTAAGGGGTAGGTCGCGACATTAGGAAGGTTGAGAACCGCTGTTCTAGACACTTGTTTGCTGAAAATATTCCCTGAAATTCTGAAAATGCTCCCTGGCTACATCTTCGCTTTTGTTTTCTTTCTACAACAGGGTTCCCGGGGAGGTGGCAAAGCAGACCCTTAACAAATGTTTCTGGATTAAATTAGTTGATGAGAACAGTGAGGAAGCAAGGCAGAGGGATTAGAGAAGAGTCAGGATCTAAACTGAGAACCTAGCTGGAGGGGAGATAGGAACTAAACTACTCTGAGTGGTTCTAAGCCTAAGGAACTAGAAGCTTTTTTTTTCTTTTGCCATGTCAAAACAATTCATTTGTGGTCAGTTGTGAATGTTCATATCATTTAAATGACAACTTAATTTGGCTGTAAGTTTCTGATACAATACTAAACTTTGATCACTGCACTTGTTTTTAGAGGTGCTGATGTAACACAACTTAAAAATTAAAGGGGGGCCGGCCAAGTGGTGCGATGGTTAAGGACTGGCTTGGGATGCCAGAGGGCCCCGGTTCGGATCCCACATATGAGGGCCAGTGACACTGCCCTCTACAAAAAAAAAAAAAAAAAAAAATTAAAGGGAACATCACCTTGCAAAATTAGCTTATTAAATCCTCAATTTTTATTTTCTATATTTTGTAAATGTTCAATTATAGTTGGCATACAATATTATATTAGTTTCAAGTGTACAACATAGTGATTTGACATTGAAGCACCTTACAATGTAATCACCACATTAAATCTAGTAACCATCTGTCACCATGCAGTGATTACAGTATCAGTATTGTTGATTACATTCCCTGTGCTTTTACTACATATCAAAAAAGACTTCACATAAAACTATTAGGACTAGTAAATGAACTCAGTAAAGTTGCATGATACAAAATTAATATACAGAAATATGTTGCATTACTATACACTAATTATGAATGATCAGAAGAAATTAAGAATTCCATTTACAATTACATCAAAAAGAATAAAATACCTAGAAATAAATTTAACCAAGGAGGTAAAAGACTTGTACTCTAAAAACTATAAGTCACTGAAGAAATTGAAGAGGACACAAATAAATGGAAAGCTATACTGTGCCCACAGATTGGAAAGATTAATGTTGTTAAAATGTCCATACTACCCAAAGCAATCTAGACCCAATACAATCCCTATCAGAATACCAATGGCATTCTCAGAACTAGAATAAATAATCCTAAAGCTCACAAATATAAATTTGACCCCTAATAGCCAAAGTAACCTTGAAAAAGAACAAAGTTGTAGGTATCATACTCTCTGATTTCAAAGTATATTACAAAGCTAGAGTGATCAAAACAGTGGTATCAGCATAAAAACAGACACAAAGATTAATGGAACTGAAAAGAGAGCCTAGAAATAAACCCTCGCTTATATGGTCAATTAATCTATAAGGAAGCAAGAATATACAATGGAAAAATGAGTCTCTTTAGTTAAGTGTTGTTAGGAAAACTGGACTAGAAGCTTTTTAGACAATTCACCACCTGCTTAAAGCCCTAGGTGGCTTCCTCTGCTCTTAGCACGTGCTGTGAGGCTGAGCCAACCTGCCTCCCTCCCATTCTGGTCTTGCCCTGGCAGTCACAGTGGTCTACTGTCAGACCCCAGGTCTTCGTGGGGCTGTACATCCCTTCCACTCACTGCTGCCAGCCACTCAGCTCTCACTCAGGAGTGATTTCCTCAGGGAACCTTCCCTGACCTCCTTCATCCAATCCCCACTGCAGTTTCCCAAGCACCCTCAAGTTCCTCAAAACTAGCACCTTCATAAATTAATGGACTCTTAGATCCACATAACTCCCCAACCAGGCTGAAATCTCCTGGAGGGCCATGCCTTCCTGTCTGCAGAAGCTGGTAAACTTTTTACAGCCCAGGGGCCAGAGCAAGGGAGGCCCTTGATCCCGGGAGTCCTGGCAATGGGTCTGGGTCCACTGGGGGTAAGGAGTGAGATCAGTTTGGTGGATCCTGGGGGGCTCCCACCAGGAATGCTTACACAGGATGGGAATCTCCCCCTTTCCCACTCCATCCAAAGAGTAAAACCATTTCGTTTGACTCTATTTAAATATATATTTAATGTAGATATATGAACCCTGGGGAGGGGGTGTGATTGATGGGCCTTGATTTTCTATAACTGCAAAACGGTAGAATTGAGTTAATGCAAGAGATGGGGTTTCCAACTGACAATTAGTGTTGTTTATTGTTAGCCACTTTATGGACAAAGGACTTCACTAGGTTAGATTTTGTTTTTATCAGCTGTTTTGTAAACAGCCCAAGCTTTTCTGAACTGTTATACCCTAGTTCTTCCTCATCTCCAAATCTCTTTATCCTTAAAGTCTGACCTTCCTTAGGGCAGACTCACCTCCATTACAATGAAAGCTTGTTTTGCTTCCCATAATCCTTACACTTAGCCTTGGTGGAAAACTGGTTGAGCTTCACAAATTGGTAACTACAATATTGCCACAGGGATATGAAAGATAGTTTGGGGAATATAATCAATGACGTTGTAAAGATTTTTGTACAATGTCATAGGGGCAATAGATTGGAGGAGGGGGTTTATCATCACTTTGTGAGGGGTGAAATATCTAACTTGTACATTGTTTTATACACCTGAAACTAATTTTAAAAATATCAAAGCGTTTTACATATTGTTAAATATTGTCTTCACTTATGCAAAATAAGTAGATATATGTCATCTTCATGCATCTATAAATGCATCTACATGAAATAGCTCCAAAAATATAGTAACTTTGGTGGCATTTAACTCTAAGGATTGAAATTAGAGTATGACTTAAGAGAGAACTATCATTCACTATTAAAACATTTATATGATCCTTGGAATTCTTAAAAAAAAAAAAACTGGTTGAGCTTCAAACAAAAAAAGCAAACACTCCAAGACAACCCATTTTTTAACCTTCAGGCTATTACTTCCAAAACTTTTCCTATGAATTTTCTCAAAACTTTATGTTGTTCTAGTGGTGGTAGGGTAGTTGAAAAATCTTCAGACCAGGACATGCATGAGATTTATGGCATATTCTTAAATTTCCAAATTTTGCTACTTTGATACAGATTAACCTAAAGCCATTTTCTACATTTAGAAGCACTGCTCTTAGAACAGAATTTCTAGACTTAAATGGCAAGGGCAGTTTTTATATGCTTCAATCACACTGCAGAATTAAGAGTTCACAGCTCTCCAGTTTACAGTCCCACAATCATTCCGTGCCAACTGACTCTTTGAAGGGTGCACCAGCTGAGGGTAATTTGAGCATGCACAAGTGTTGGCCCATAAAGCAGACTCAAGCAATTAAGTAGCGAAAATAGAAAGACTGTTCACCTCAGGGGGGGAAAAAAAAGTTTGCCAGTCGTCTCTGGACGAAGTTGTGGGCAAACAGGCAATCTTAGATATTGCTGCTGGATGTGAAATTATTTCAACCCCTTAGGAAGGCAAGTTGGTAATATCTAGCAAAATTATACATGCTCTTCCTCTTTGGACCAGCATTCTCCTTATGGGAATTTAGCCTACAGTTAGTTGCTTGATGAACATGTACCATTTGTCTCTTGCAGAAAAGAGTTCATTGTTAGTTTTCTCTATCATTATTGGGTCAATCTCTCCAAGACATAGTCAACACTTGTTACTTTTGGGTTGTTGGAAGTCATGATGCATTTTTACAACGAAAAACATAGAAAAATACGTCATGACTTTTCCGACAACCCAATACTATGTGTGATGCCTATTCTATGTGCCCTACATATACAGAGGATGCCAAAACATTTATACACATTTTAAGCAAGGAAAAAGCTGCATTAAAATTATAATATACACTGATAACAAAAGATGAATACAAGTCATGTGTATACATTTTTTTGGCACCCCCAGTATTAACAGCTAAACCTCACAAGTTCATATAGGGTCAGATGTTATTATCTTCAATCTGAAGACGAATAGGGTCAAACAACTTGGCTAAGGTCATAGGCCAGAAAGTTCCAAGTGGGGTTCATTCTGGTTTTGAACTACCAAGGAGTCTCTACTAGGAAAAACTGTAGTCCCCATGCTATGACCCCTCAACCACCAGGAGTGAGCCTCGCCTTCATCTACCCCCAATTCTACTTACCTTTTGGGGGCCTAAAATTACAGTAATTCTGTAAGTGTGGTGAAGAATCCCAGAAACCCGTTCAAAGGGTGAGGTTCTCCTTTTACATATACCTGTTTGTAAGGCTGAATTTTCTTCAAACTCCAACCTAAATATCATTCTGCAGTAGGCTGAATGCAGATGAGAACCCAGCTAGCAGTCTTCTATTAAGTTTACAAGGATAAAAAACTGCTACACTGAGAAGGTAGTCGTGCTTCTGTATTTGTTTTGGAGAGTAGTATTTGGTTTTCATTTTACATAGGTATGTTAAAACCTATTATAGGGTTATTTTTAAGAGTCCAGGTCAGTTCCAGACAATATCACCTTCACTATCCCTTAGATCGACTGGTTTTTTGGTCAGAGCTGCATCTCAGAACTTGGTTCCCAAACCCTTTTTTAAATTTTTTTTTTAACCTTAGCCAAACTTGCTCTTTGATCTCTACACCTAGCTTTGGGGGTTTCAATTAAGGGTTAAATACAAGGTCCACCCTGGCTGTGATGTTACCTCTAATACTTCAACCACATGTCAAGGAACTATTTATTTAAAATTTTATTATTTAATTAGCAACTTTGGGGGAAAGTCACATCAGGACTCAGAGGCAAAGGCAGAAACCCAAAACCAGCTGTTTTCCCTTGTCAAGTTGGAGCAGAGTTTAAACCAGGCCAGATCCACTCCAGCTGTGGCCACAGCCTACTCTCCACATCCTGGTTCCAGGTACGTAGGTTGCAAACTGACTTCACTTCATCGAAGGGCCTAGCTCAAGAGCATTCATGGCCTCCGCAAGTTTGAGCATCCCTGCACCAGAAAGCAAGAAGAGGTGTTGGTGAGGAGAGAGGGTTATAAGAGCCTGGATAGTTCTGAGCCTCTTTCAAAGTTCCTTTTTTGGGACTTCCTGGCCAAGCGTTCTGGTCCTAGGATTCTCCAGAACCTCAGAACTTGGGGCCACTAGGCCCATTCCAACATCCTCCAAGAAGCTGGGGGTGGAGGTTAGGAACTGGGTTGAGATCTCAGAGAGCCCCATCGTATGAGGCCATCCCGGGGCCACCTCTCATCATAGTCCAGGGTCCCTAGGACCAACCCACAGTGCTGCGGAAGAAGTCTCAGGGGCAGCCCAGACACCAAGGGCCTCCCTGGTGATACCAGGGGTGCGGGTGGGGGTTGCCAGATGGGAGAGGAATGGAGGGATGAGAAGATGGGCTGAAGGCGAGGGAGCGAAGCTGTCCGCACCCCGCCCCGGGCTCTCCTAACCGGCCTCACCTCGCTCCTGCCTCAGGCGCTGCCTCTCGGCCATGGACTGGAGCATCCACTTGGTCCGGAGCTTGTACAGGTAATTGCCGTAAACCACGACCTCGGTGAGGTCCGAGGATTCCAGAACCTTCAGCTCGAGCATGGCTTTGCTCACTTGCTCGATGTACGGGATTCGAGATCCGTCTGGGCCTGTTTTGGGGAAGAAGATGAGCGTTCCAGCCGCCGGAGGCCTAAAGACCGAAAGACCCACGTCGAGGCATCCGGGTCAGTTCTGGACTCACTCACCAAACATGGCTTCCAGCAGCCGCGTCTGGACCTGAAACACCTCGGGATCTTTCAAGTCTTCGGGAACTCTCACCCATGGTGGAATATCTTTCCGTCTTGGCAGAGTCCCCATGTTGAGTGCCTCGAAACCAAAACCACGCTCGGGCTAAGACCAGGCCTCACAGAGTCGCCCAAGACCGCGGCGCGCGCGTGAAAATTGAATGACCGGGAGGGCGGAGTCCACAGCCAGGCCCCGCCCCGGAAGGCCCCGCCCCCGCCCTGGCCGCCCAATCCCGCACTCACAACGCTCGCTTGCCTACCTGCCTGCGCCCCAGGCTAGCGGGTGACCTCCTTGGCTTTACCTTTTGCTGAGCGCTGGTGGGCCCAGCTGTCTCTGAGCTTACGAGGGTTTCCACCTGCATTGGCTTGTTTCTTCTGCACCAGAAAACCTGGGCTTTGGGAATGCGTGGGCCGAAGGTGCTTTTTCCCATAGGAATGAATGGCTGGGCCTGAACTTGGGAAAGCGGGACACCAGGTTTGAGGGTGCGAAATCACCCAGGAGCTGCAAAATCGAGTTCCTGCCTCCTACGCACGTTGCAAAGGATGGTCCGTTTTCCCTACGTCTAAGAGGGCCAGACCCCAGTGCTTCATATCGCAGGCGACCCCCTACAACTTCTGGGGACTCGGGAGGACTTCCTCCCATTTAACAAAGAGGAAAATGAGATTAGAAAATTCACTCTCTTCAAGGGACTCGATGGGGACACTCATGTGCCCCCAGGGTTCGAGTTCCTTGAAGTCTCTGAGTCTGGAACTTCAGAATCTACCCAGATTTCGAAGCTCATCTGTGCCCTGCCTGGCCACTCCGGCCCAAGCTGTGTGGTCCAGGCTTCTGGCTCTAAATAAGCTTGTTTTATTCATTTAAAAAACATATTGCTTGAAGTGAAACATTAGTAATAGATTCACCCGATGAGAGTAAGATTTCAATGTTTTATGGCTCCCTAGATAGAGATAAAGCTGGCTTTTCTCTAGACCACTTCTGGTAACAATCTAATACCCCCTCAGCTGGCTATTATGACCACTTCTTAGGGCAGATTTCATCACATTCAATCAAAAACTGTGGGTTCTTTTGCAATCACTGGTGTAATCAATTTTATGATAAATGGCTAAAACTCTCAAATGAAAGGTTACTAAGAAGCTTGATATTCAAAAGGTCTGGAAATCCTAGCCCACAAATGATGAATTACAAAGGAGAAAATGTTTCTTTACAACACTAATTTGAAGGACAGATGCCACCTTAACCAAAAACCAAAATTAGCATCACCAATAATGGGACAAACACACTCCTGACTTGTCAATGTCACGAAAACAAACAAAAAAAGCAGGAGACTCTTTAATTCATAAGGAGACAACTAACTGTTATGAATGACTCAAATTCTGAATCAAAGACAGAGAAAGGACATTTCAGGACAGTGGAGGAAATTTTAATATGTACTATATTATAAAGTAGTATTTGATTCTATGTTCTATAATACAGAACTTCTAGAATGTGATGTTTTATAAGAGAAGGTTCTTGTTCTCTTGAGAAACATGCTGAAATATATAAAGTGTTGATATCTACAATTTACTTACAAATAGTTTGGCCTCCTCAAAAATGAAACCCCATCATTTTCTATGTATATATAGAGAGAGAGCCAATGGGACAAATGTCAACAGTTGGTTCTTGGTGACGGATAAACAGAACTCTTTCTACTTTTCTGTCGTTCTGAATTTTAATGAAATGGGGGAGATAAAGTACTACTCTGTTAGATAGCTAATAAAAAGTAATTTTAGGAGGGTAAAAAGAATACCCATCTCCCCAGTGAGGACTTCCCTTATCATGCTTCCTAAATCACACACACACCCCATTTCTTTGGCTGGAAATTCAATATAGTATTTAAAGAAGCAGATAGAGGGGAGCAGGAATTGTGTCCAACTTAAGAGTATTAAGAGAAAAGCCTGCAAAACTACAGTCTTGTTTTAAACTTGTAAAATTCTACAAACTTATAGGATAAACAACCAGGACTTACACTGCTGACTCAAAAAGTATGCCCATCAAAAATTTTTCAATAGTGGGCCTGCCGAGTGGAGCGTTGGTTAAGAGTTGGCTTGGGACGCCAGCTCTGAGCAGCAGGGCCCTGGTTTGAATCCCACATGAGGGCTAGTGATGCTCTGCCCTCAGCTAAGATGGTGAACAGCTCAATCTGGAGCTGGGCTGCTGTGAGTTGCTGGAGACGGTGTAGGCTGCAGCCCCTGCTGCCGAGGGCTGCCATGAGCTACTGTGAGTGGCTGGCAGCTGGCATGAGCTGCCATGAGTGGCTGTCCAATGGCCGGCGAGCAACTGCCTCACCCAGGAAGAGCACAATGATAATACCAACATGGGCCAGTGAAGCAACATCCTCCACAACTAGACTGAAGACCAAAAGGACAGCAACTTGTCTGTTCCCCTCCCCCAATCCCCCAATAAAATCTTAAAAAAAAATTTTTTTTTCAATAATAATGATTAATGTCCCTTCTAAAAGCTAATGCACAATGACATCAGCACAGGTGTCACGTTAGCAGTTTATAAGAGCACGCCCATTTTCCCACTCCAGTGATTTTCAATTGTTTGCCTTGCCACTGGGATAAGTAACTATGGATATCTCATTGCTTATTCATTTACACATTTTGAACCTAGAATCTCAGATTCACAAATTGCTGGTTTAGGGAACTGGTTGGAGAGTGGTGTGATTTATTAAGGGGAGTTACATCCCCCTCCCTGGCTCCTCCTTAAAAAGGTTCTACCACCAACTCCCTCCTGCTTGGGGGATGCCTATCTTAAATTTGTCTCCCTAGAAGAAACTGTTTATGTGTCTCCAGGCAAATCCTAGCTTCCCTGCCTGATGCTGAGCAACTGCTGTGTGTATGTATGTGATGAAGCCACTGAAAATTCACTCTCAATCCCAAATATTACTTGCCTGTAGCTTTTCTTTTTCTTTTTTTTTTTTTTTAGTTGAGCCATCCTGCCACCTGTTGGCAGCTCAGCAGCAGCTCAGCTCAGCCGGGAATGGAACCGGCGACCCTGTTGCTCAGAGCTCACACTCTTGAGTGAGATCTTAACCAACTGAGCCACTCAGCTGGCCCCCTGAAGCTTTTCATTTGAAGCAAGTAGGAACCCCATCCAGAGCCCCTGGAGCAATCACATCCTCTGAAGCCTCCTTTCTCCCACTCTGAATACTTAGGTTGCTGAGGTTGGGCAAGTGGAGGTGAACAGTTGGCTAGGAGCTCACAGATGTCTACCATCACCCACCTCAGAGGCAAAGCAGGTAAGTGCCAGGTGCACTGAACCAGAGGTGTCAGAGGCACCCAGGGCTCACCCCCTAGCTTTCTGGAAACTCACTGCAAGTCCTAGTCAGCTTCACCTAGCGGGATATCTGGCTTCCTTTCAGCCATCGACTCCTAGGCATGGCATGCCTTTTTTCTGGACCACTATCCAGAAAGGGCTTCAGGGCCCTTCTGTCTTGTTCAAGATGACCCTCACACTGAGCCAGAACAGAAAGAAGGCTACGGAATATTGGAGATGCTGCAGCAGAAAAGGCAGTCTCGACAACACTCATTCCAATCCTTGCCTTTCTTGGGAAAAGGCTGCTGTCCAAGACGGGGGATCTTCAGCCAAGCCCTGGGCGCAGGATTTTACCTGAGTTTCGAGGAAATGGTTCCCCAAGCCCAGAGTGCTCAAAGCAGCCCAAATACCCTTAACCAGTCCATCTTCCTCTTCCCTCCACCCTGTGCAAGGTTCTAGCCCATCATCTTGGGTCTCTCCAAGGGTTGCGCTGGGAAATCGGGTACAACCCACGTTCCTAGGAACACACCCACGAAGTCCAGAGCCCACCTTGTCAATCTGCTCAGCCTCTCTGGCTTCAGCAATTAGTCTTCTCCCAGATCCGGGTGCTCACCTAGAGAGCTCCGGGCTCATTAAAGCGCCGCAGCTCATTGCCTATAAGGATAACGAGCGCTGGTAATGCACAGGTCCCCATCACCCGGGCAGGGAACCCACACCGCTCAGGTGGGGAAGGGGGAACCGACAGAAGACAGGTTCCCCGCTAACCCTCTCAGGCGGCTGCTTCTGGACATGAGTCCCAGCTCTGGCTCCTCAGCTCCTGAAGACAGTGTCCGGCCAATGCCCGAACCTAGATTCCCTGGCTGGCAGGAGTAGAGGAGTTGGGTAGCAGAGAGAAGCCCCATGCCGCCACCGCCCACTTCGGGAGCGGTTGTCAAGGTGCCTGCCGGCCATGACCCGCAACAGCAACTCGACTGGCTTCCAGTGCCATGGCGCCGCCGACAATGGTGATCTCCACGTCGCCCAGCAGGTCTGTCACTTTGAAGTCCAGAAGTACCTTATGCACCCACCAGAAGAGCCCAAGGAGCTCAGTGCCCAGGCCTGAGGAGAGCGGGGCTGTGAGCTAGGCGGAGCCCTCAGCCCCGCACATCCCCCAAAAGGCCGCGGGAGCAAGCAGGATGACTAGTCAGCCCGGAATGCAGCCTGCTGAGCCTGGCTGCAAGCATCGGTTGGGGCTCCAGGAAGGATCATGATGAGGAGAGCTGATACAAGGCCCACCGCGGGGGAGAGGCCCCCGCCAGACTCAAAGATGGGCTCCAGCGGCGACATCTCGACGTGCGTCACCCGCGGACTCCCCAAGTGCGTGAGCTGCAGCCACCACTCACACTTGTGGAGTTTCCACGGCCATGGGAGCCTGAGAGGATGGTGTGCCTCCATTCCAAGTCTGCTTCTATTTCAACTTGTTCTGCCTTGGCTTCGGCCATGCCCAGGCCGTGATCAGGAAAAGGACAAGCTGTTTTGGTTGGTGAGACTCCTGGGAAACGTGGGACCCGCGAGCGAGCTAGGCGCTGTAGTTCAGAGCGAAACCCGCCCCTTCCAGGAGGCCTAGCCTATTGAGTCAGCTCAGCCTCAAGGCTTGTTTAGGACCCTGAGCAATGACAATCACACTGACAGACCCTCTACTGACAGACCCTCTGCTGCAGACCTAACCCTGCTTCTCTAGCCCTTCCATGATTGTCGGGGACATCCTGTTTCTTCCTCACTGTAACACATGGGTGCGGGGGCTCAATGCCTCTGCATCTTGAAACTTGAGGGAAGGAGGACTACCTGGCTAGAACAAGACAGTGAGAATTTTCCAATAGGATAGATTGTACTCTTCCAATTTACATCTTATTTATGAAAGATTTTAAATTGCTTCTATATGGCCCTATAATATTAAGTCCAAGTTTACTATTAGATTTTATTGGCTTCCATTTATACACTGCCTTGAATAAATGAGAAGACCATTTGGCTGATGAGCCATGTTTGGGAGTATCTCCTTTATATAAGATGGATGCCCACAAAAGGAATTATAGATGAGAGGACAGGAGAATTTTTAATACTCTAGCTCTTTATCGACCTAGCGTTTTTCAAAATGTCCCTTGACAATAATCAGTTGGGGAAAATAGTCAGTTGATTGGATGCTTGCATTGGGAACAATTTCTTGTCCTAGATTTCAGTTGTTACTTTATTGTAAAACATTATTCTTAAAAATAATTTGGTTTTAATTGATAGTCCAATCAACTAGAATCTGTTGTTCCCTGGACTTTTACATAATGCACCCCGAAGTATTAGAGATAAGAGCTCCTCAAGCTGGAATGTATAAAAGAGTCACTTGGGGATCTTGTTGAATGCAGGTTCAGTAGGTCTGCAGCAGGCCTAAGATTCTTCATTTTTAACAGTTTTCCCAGGCAATCCTGATGCTGCTAATTAATGGGTCAAATTTTGGGTAGCAAGGTTATAGATACCTTAACTATCTACCTAAGACCACATCTAGAAGATGAAACTCAGTAGACAGAAAAATGTGAAGTAATTAGCAAGTTTTCTAATGAGTGCTCTCTCGAGCTCTGTATAACATGTCTTGTTTTAACATCCTGGGCTCCATATCTTTTCAACAAGAGGGAATTCTTTAACAGCCTGCTTTATCTCTGGCCCTACCAGGTCCCTCCTCCCAGTCCCCAAATAAAAGTGGCACTACTCATTACCATTGATCAATTGCCATGCAGTGATATGAGCCCCAAAACTGGCAGATATTCTGATTTTTTTATATGAAATCTTCCATTTTTATAATGTTGGCACCTGATTCAAAAGGTAGATTAAAAAATGGTGTGGGTAAAACAGAACACACCTGTGGGCATCACTAGGCCTGCGGAAACCAGTTAGCAACCTCCAAAGAATATTGTGCCTTCCAGGTCCACCTACAGCCTCAGCCTCCAGGAAATGGTCTGCTTCCAAAGGAGCTGTGAAGCCTCAACTCTAATCCCTCATCCCTTTCTCTATATCTCAGATGCTTCCCTACCTTCAGAGGTACCTAGCCTCCTTTTTCCATCTTGTCCTCTACCATTTCTCTCCAAATTGATACATAAGTTTAATGCAATTCCTAGCAAAATGCCAGTGAGATGTTTTTGTAGATAGAGGCTAGATTTTTTTAAATTTATATGAAAAGGCTAAGGAACTAGAACACCTAAAACAATTCTTGGGGGGGGGGGGAATCAGCCTGCCTAAATTCATTATTACATAGCTATAATAATTAAGACTGTATGGTATTGGCAGATTAAATGTAAAATGTATAGCTATAAATCCTTTAGGAAAAAACACAGGAGTAAATCTTTGGAAACCAAGGCTAAGCTAAGAGTCCTTAGACTTGTCATCAAAAGCTCAATCAATAAAAGGAAAAATTGACTAATTTCACCTCATCTAAAGTAAAAACTATTGTCTTGTGAAACACCCTTTTAAAAAGATAAAAAGGTAAACTATAAACTGGGAGAAAATATTTGCAAACCACATGTCAAACAAAGGACTAACATCAAGAATATATAAAGAACTCTCAAAACTCAAGAGTAAAAAGTCAAATAATAAAGTAGAAAATAAGCCAAAGACATGAAGAGATATTTCACTGAAGAGGATATACAGAAAGTTAATAAGCACATGAAAAGAGGTTCATCATTTGCCATTAGGGAAGTGTAAATTAAAACTACAATGAGATATCATTATACAACTATCAGAATGACTAAAATAAAAAATAGGGACAACCCCAAAGCTGGTGAGCTTTCAGAGAAACTAGATCACTCATACATTGCTGGAGGGAAGGTAACATGGTACATCAAATCTGGAGACAATCTGACAGTTCTATGATTAAACATAGAGTTACTATATGACTCAGCAATTCTTCTATGTATACACCTAAGAAAACTAAAAAACATGTTCACACAAAAATCCTACACATGAATGTTCATAGCAGCTTTACCTGTAATCGCCAAAAGCTAGAAACACATATGTCCTTCAACAAGTGAATGGTCAAACAAACTGTGATGCATGAATCCAGTGGAATGTTACTCAGCAATAAAAAAACCAAACTATTGATAGAAGCAACAACTGGCTGAATCTCCAGAGAATTATGCTGAGTGAAAAAAAAATAGCCAGTGCTAAAAGTTATATACTGTATAATTCCTTTTATGTAACATTCTTGAAATAACAAAATTATAGAAATGAATTTCTGGTTGTCAGGAATTAAAGAGAGAGTGGAGATTCCCCTCTGGAATCCAAGCCACATGCACCATCTGCTGTTGCGTGTGCTCAGCTGTCTCTGACAGGTTAAGGAAGAAGCTGGAAATATGGTGGTCTCTGGGGAGGGAACTCAGTGGTCAGGGTTCAGGAGGAAGCGGAGGACTGAATCTAGCCTTTGAATACCTTTTTTACTCCTTGAGTTTTTTGCTTTTTTGATGTATTTAATTAGGTTTTTCGTTTAAAAAATTATTCCAGCCCCCTCAGGAATGCTAAACTTGTTCCATTACAACTGTCTGAAAAGCACTCGAGTCTCCGCAAATATCAGTTTGCTTCTCCGCGGATACTGTCCTGTAGTTGAATCTTCCGTACCTCTGGAGCTCAGCCTCTCTCTCCTAGGGCCCTGGGGAAAGGGTGATTCTATAATCCAACCCACCTCCGGGAGAATGCCCCAGTGCACCTGCGGGATCTCAGGAAGTCATAGGCGGCTGAGCTTGGGAGGCGAGGCCTGGCATCCAATGGAAGGGGCGTGGGTGGGGAGGGGCTTGCCCAAAGCCCTTGAAATAAGGCCCAGGCCCAAGCACAGTTGCCGCAGACAGGCCCAACTAGACCTTGGGGCTTGCAACCCTACAGCAGTTCCTTTGAGGCCCGCTGCAGCATGGCCACTCCCAAGCGGTTTCCGACGCTCGTGCAGCTGGAGCAGCAGGAAGGAACCCTATTCCAGGTGCTCGGTAACCTCACCAAGCGGCCCTACTGGTTCCACAACGAGTACCTGAAGACTCCAAAGACAGTTCACCTCGAGGCGTGGCTGGTGGAAGCAATCTTTGGTGAGTGGCTGGAGAGGGGAAGCCAATGCAGCCTCCTTCCCTCACTCCTACCCCCTACCCCTACCCCCCCACCCCGCTTCCTGTCCCAGGCTGACTGCACCCCAGCATAAGCCTCTGATGTGTCCCTGGCTACAGTCCAGTGCCCCTGTTGCCTACGCCTCCGGTTGCCTCCCCTTCCCATCCCATCCCTCATGGCCTCTTTGCCTCCTGCGCAGGCCCGGGCGGAGAGCACATCCCGCACGTCGAGTGTGTGTCACAGACGCTGCTTCACGTTAATCAGTGGGACCCTGAAGGCTTGGCTGAGATCTTGGTATTTGGTCGGCCTTCTTACCAGAAGGATGTGTCCAAGATGATCATGAACTTGGCTTACTATCACCGCCAACTCCGGGCGCAAAGTACGGGCCCGGGGATGAGGGGGACCCTGAGCACACTTTGGGTTCCTTGGGAGGGATCATAAGGCTTCCTGGCCGTGTCTGGGCATCAGTCTCAATCGCTTAGTCCGCCTGGGAGTGGGTTTCCTCTTTGCAAGGGAGCTAGAAGGCCAAATTGACCCCATGCTCTCAGATTCCGGGTCCCCAAGCCCGCAGTCCGTACGGATGACTCCTTTTGTAGAGAATATGAAGACACAGGTGTGGTCTCTTCACACTGCTCTTCTTTCAGGCTCACAGAGAGACGCTGCCCTGGAGACCGAGACCCAGTGGTCTCCGGACGCTGCCCCGGTGGCCGAGACCGAGAGGTCCCTGGCCACAGTCCGGGAGGCGGCCACCCAGCGGTCCCCCGACGCTG
>NW_017731512.1:2134644-2187213 GCF_001890085.2 Hipposideros armiger | reverse complement strand
CCGGGAGGCGGCCACCCAGCGGTCCCCCGACGCTGCCCTGGGCCCGGTTCCCAGGTTATGAAGGCTTCTCAGGGCCCAGGAGCGAAAGCCAGGCAAGGTTCAAGTGGAAGCTTCTCTCTAGAGCCCTATTTTTCTAGGTACTGTTTCTGCCGCAGAAGCTGGGGAAGGAAGGTGTGGGTTGTTATTGGTCTTCCACCCCACCCCCATGTTAAATGCTTGCAAACAGGAATCGAAGACGTTCTAGAGAATCAAATTTCCATAATAAAGAATTGAACTTCCCTAACATCTGTTAATTGGCTGGTAGAAGGGGAGGCAGAAACATATTGTCCCAGCAGCCAGTATCCGCTCTAGGCAGTTTTCTATCCAGTGGCAAGGGAGGAGACCTTGGATTTCTAGCGGCCGGAGCCCGTAGTCTCCCCAGGCACCGGCAGGTGCTGCCCTGTGCTCCTTATTCGCACACCTGGCTTTGCCGGCGAGAGGCCTCTCAAGGCCATCAAATCCGTCCTCACTTGGGAAACCTCTCCAAACCTGAGGTGTTTCTATTCAAAGTGACATGGGATGCGAACACTTGGTTCCAACAAGGCATGCGGCTACGTCTATCGTGCCACTGCAAGCAGCGACTTCCCGGCTCGGGTAACCGTGGGCAAAGGGAGTGGAAGTGGAAGAGCCAGGGCTGACCTGCTGTCGTCCTCAAGTCTAGCCTGAGTCACCCTACAGTCAGTGAGATTTAACGAGAGCAAGAAGAAAGCAGTGCTGGCGACTGACTCTTCCCTTAGCAACTCCAGCAGCAAGCTGTGGTGGAGCCCTCGTTGTCACTTTTAAATTGAAATACATTTGACATAAAACATTGTGTAAATTTAAGGTGTTAAACACTTTAATTTGATATATTTACATATGATTACCATGGTAGCGATTAGTAGCGCCTATTACCCTTCCTGCTCCAGGCGGCTAGGATAGGGATACCCTTGCTAGAAGAAAGCAAACAACAGTTAACAGCTGGGTTCTAGGATGAAAAAAAAAATAGCACGCATCAACCCCGTGTTCTGAAAACTTTCATTTTAAAAATTCAAGGAAACCTAACTTTAAAGACCAGAGGAGCGGTATGTCTATCATAGACCCTTTGATTACCACTATTAGAGAGGATTACTCCAATTTTAAATAAGCATTTATTTTATAAGGGAAATAAAGATGAAAAGCTTAATTTACAATAGGTTATTAACTATTTTTAGAAGAAGAAAAGCCTAGGTGGTGTGAAGTTTAAACATTTAAGATTCAAAATCCATGCACCCTCAAAAGTTTCAATTGAGGCTGCAGAGTAGAACTAAGACTTGATTTTATTTCCCCTCTTAGTATCCACATGACCAGAATGTCAGATTAGCTCCTTTACAAGAAAGATTCCTGAGCAGCAGATAGCAAACCAATGGAACATTTAGGAGCCTCTGTGACTATTCCAAAACTTTTGACAAAAATGCCCTACACACACACACACACACACACACGTGCGCACGCGCGCATCTGAGATGATTTTGTGAAAGAAAATGGTAAGATACACTGAACATCCTTGGTTAGAGATTGGAGGGAGCCAAGAAAAAGGAGGTTGAACTTTAAAATCCTTTAGGTGTGATGATACATAAAATTCTTTCTGCATGTAAAGTATAATTTTTAAGAAACACATTAGATTCTTCTCAAAGCAGGGCATGAACCAGGGCCACCAAAGTTTTCACCCAGATCAAAGTCCCCAGACCTCCCTACCTGGTCTCTCAAATATATTCTTACAGGAAATCACTTTTAACAGTTTAACTTTTACATAATTGCACATATCTTTTTTCCTCCAGCAGCTTGATTTTCCTTAGTATGGGCATACTTAACCCTTCCCTTACTACTGATAAGTTTGTTTCCCAGATTTCTCAATTACAAACTGCCACACATAATTTCTACTTGCAACTTTGTGTCCATGTTGGAATATTTCTATGAGAGAACTTCTTAGAAGTGGAATTGCTGGGTTAAAGACTGGGCACCTTTAAAATTGTTATATTGGGGAGACCAGTTAGCTCAGTTGGTTACAGCATCGTGTTGATAACACCAAGATTGCTGGTTCGATCTCCTCATGGGCCACTGTGATCTGCACCCTCCCTAAAAGAGTCAACTATGCCATTGTAGCATGAAAGCAATGTGTAACTAATGACCATGGCTGTTTCCCAATTAAAAAAAAAATTGTTACATTGCCAAACTGCCCTACAAAAATGACCATACCAATTTATTTTCTCACTACATGGTATGAAAGCTATATTCACCCAAATTCAGTTACCAATCTATTTTATGTCCATGTGTCACTTCTTAATTTTGTCTCAATATTTACCCCACTGTTTTAACCATGTAACTTTATAGAATGTTTTCACATCTGAAAGGGCAAGCCTACTCTTACAGTTCAATTGGCAATCTTGGTCATTTGTTTTCCAGATGAAGCAACTTGTTAAAATACATACCGTATTTCCCCATGTATAAGACGCACCCTTTTTCAAAAAATTTGGGTTCTGAAAACAGTGCGTCTTATACAGTGGTTGTAGATTTTTTTTACTTGCATTTCCCACTTTTTTCGCGATTGTTTTTGTGCTCATACAACCACTGTATAAGACACACCCAGTTTTTATACCCCAATTTTTTCGAAAAAAGGGTGCATCTTATACATGGGGAAATACGTAAATGGTTAAGGGAAAAGGTATATATAGACATGGCTTCCAAAAATATTGATTTTATTAAGGTACACTAGAGTGCTTATTTTTAGTTTTTAAATGACATGTACATTATATATGCATGGAAGCATGTCTTTTTATTTTAAAGATTTTATTGGAGAATTAGGGGAGGGGAATAGCGTTGGGGAATCAGTGAAGGGGAACAGACAAGTTGCTGTACTTTTGTTCTTCAGTCTAGTTGTGGAGGACGTCGTTTCACTGACCCATGTTGATATTTTCATTGTGCTCTTCCCAGGTGAGGCAGATCAATCGCTGGCCATTGGATGCCCCTCACGGTGGCTCACGGCAGCTCACGCCGGCTGCCGGCTACTCATGCTGGCTTCCAGCCACCCATGGTAGCTCATGGCAGCCCAGCTCCAGGTTGAGCTGTTGTTCACCATCTTAGCTGTAGACAGTGCAGCGTCACTGACCCTCATGTGAGATCCGAGCCCGGGCCCTGCTGCTCAAAGCTGGAGTCCCAAGCCAACTCTTAACCAATTTGCCACTCGGCGGGCCCTGGAAGCACATCTTTTACCAATTAAAAGAAAGTGGTAAATTAGATGGGGAGACTAGTAACTGAAGCCCAAGGCAATTGATGGAAGGTTGTCGAGGAACAAGGGCAAAAACTACAGGAGTCTACAAACAATGGCTCTTTTTTGTACATTTTTTGGAGGTAAAATGATTGATGGCTAGTGGTCAGTCTGAAGTTTTTGAATAGACTGATTAGAGGCATCAAATAAAAAAGTTCACTATTGATAGAATCTGTAGAAAATTTTTGAGTTTAGCTGTGCAGCACACATGGCAGTCTATATCCAGGTCTTCCTGCAGTGCCAATTTAGTTAAGCCAGGTTGGTACTATTTCCCCTCATTTCAGATTTTCTCAACTCCACACTTTTTATCAAAACAAGGCCTTTTTAAATATCACCAATAATGGGACCAAAAACAAAACAAAACAAACCATGTGCCTCCTGATGTGATACACTGAGGACACAATATGATTTACCTAGTATTTTTGCAAAAAAATGTATAACCTAAATCTAACCATGAAGAGACATCAAAAATAAAAGCAGGATTATAAGTGAAGAAAAGAAAACTACAGTCAGTCTGAAAACAGTGAATCCTGCTTGCACATTTTGGGAGCAGGGTAAACTGGTTGGCAAACAGTTTAGGGTGAACAGTCTGTCTTTGGGCTCACTAAAGTTGACCAAGAATACAATTTCAGTTGTTTATGTATTCTCTGGGAAATCTTGAGAATTTAGCTGTGGAGCATATGTGACAGTCCAGCTCTGTTATGTCTGCCTGTGTACTTCTTTTAGTACCTCAATTTAGTTAATAGACATCTGCACTATTTACCTTCATCAGGATTTTTTACAAGTCACCTAGGAAAAGCCTTTTTTACAGCCTTCCCAAGTCCTTCTGAAGCACCTGTATAATCAGGCTTTAAGGACTCTCACCCTACTGCATCACCCCCTTAAAAAATGGTTGTGAAAAAAAAAACCGGTTGTGATTATAATTAGAATTGCATTGAGTTTTTAGATTAATTTAGGAATTGACCACATCTGTGCAACACTCAACTTTTCCTTTGGGAAGGTAGTGTCTCCATTTATTCAGCTGGTTTTCCTTCCTCCCTTCCTCATTTCCTCCATTGTCCATTTCATGTCTATTCATAGATATTTCAATTAAATAAAGGTTCTATATTTTATCAGAAATAAGTTTTCATTAATCTAAAGTAGAATATAAGGAGTTAAGATTTTTATAATCTGTAAGACAAAATCATTTAAAAAATAGTAATAAAATGGTATATAAGAATTTAACACAAAATCATAAAGGAGGAAAAAAAAACAAAACAGACATAACAAATAGCAAAATGAAAGACATAAATCCAATCATTGATAATTACATTAAATTTGAATAAACTAAATCCTCCAATCAAAAGATAGAGATATTCTAACTAGATTTTTAAATAGCCAGATTCAAAAACATACATTTTATATTACTCTATTTATATTACATGTTCAGAAAAGGAAACTTTGCAGAGACAGAAAGCAGATTGGTTCCCTGGGTTTGGAAACAGTACTGATGATTGACTGCAATGGGCATAAGGAGTCTTTCTGAAGTGATGGAAATGTTCCCAAACTGGTTTGTGGTGATGGTGGAACAACTCATAAATTTACTAAAAAAATCTTTTGAATTATACACTCAAAATTTTATAGTTATGTAAATTGTAACCAATTAAGCAATTAAATTTTTTAAAATTGTAGTACAATAGCACTAATACCCAAAGTCTCTAAAAGGAATATTATGACTGGATAAAGACATAGGACAATTGGAACCTGATGGAAGAAATGCTGCTGGAAGAAATGTAATTTGGTTCAATCACCTTGACAATTTGAACTTATGCACACCCAATACCCGGCAATCCCAACCTTAGATACATACTCAATAGTAAGTCATGACGTATTGTTCTATGTTTTTCATTGCAAAAATATGTCATGACTTTTCCGACAACCCAATATATATACGTCTGCACCAAGTCATCTACAAGAATTTTCATAGTAGCACTATTCATGATATACCCAAATAGGAAATAACCAAAATGTACAGCAAAAGTAGAAAAAGTAAATGATGGTTTATTCATACAATGGAACTATGATTACAACATGGACAAATCTTACAGTAATTCCATTTATATTTAAATCAGGATAGTTACCCTTGGGGAAGATGCAAGTAGGGGCTCTGGAGCGCTGGTAATATTTTTCTTTCTCTGAGTGCTGGCTAAATGAATGTGTTCCCTCTGTATTGTCTGATTTTATGGTCAGAATTTTTCATGTTTTTTTTTAAAGATTTTTATTGAGGAATTGGGGGAAGGGGAACAGACAAGTTGCTGTCCTTTTATTGTTCTTCAGTCTAGTTGTGGAGGACATTGCTTCACTGGCCCAAGTTGGCACCATCATTGCGCTCTTCCCAGGGGATGCAGATCACTCATGGCAGTTGCTGGCCGCTCACACTGGCTGCTGGCTACATATGGTAGCCCATAGCAGTCCACTGCAGCAGGGGCTGCAGCCTACACTGTCACCTGTGACTCACGGCAGCCCAGCTCCAGGTTGAGCTATTGTTCAGCATCTTAGCTGTAGAGGGCAGTGTCACTGGCCCTCATATGTGGGATCCGAACTGGGGCCTCTGGGGTCCCAAGCCAGCTCTTAACCAACGCGCCACTCGGCCAGACTCAGAATTTTTCATACTTTGGATGTGCATGTTTTTGTATGAATGCTATGCATCAATAAAACATTTACTAAAATAATAGAAAAATATCTGGAGTTATGGAAAGCTACTTGAAGGTAACATATGGGCAGTGAGATTATTTGAATAATTATTTTAAAACTTTATATAGTGCCTTATTTAAAAAGAAATTAAGCACGCATGTTTGTCATCACAAAAATCAATGATGCTATTTTTATTTTGAATGTGGTACTAAATAGCTCTATTTTAGCAATTTGTTAGAAAAAACATGGTCTTGTCCCTCAATAGAATGAACACTGTGGATTCTTCACAAATTAAGAGGTTTATTCTAATTCCTCTTAAAAAGAAACAAAAACAATGAGAAAAGACTCTAAATTCAGCTGCAGAGAAAAACAAAAGCAAGTGGGAAAGTAGTGTAGAGGTAAGGATTTGGATCCTAGAATCAATGTTTTGGTTTAAATTTCACACACAACCACATCGTAGCTCTGTGACCTTAAGCAAGTTTACTTATGCTCCAAGCATCCTACTTAGATGCCTGGCACAGGGCTTGGTATGTGATACAAGCTCTAATAAATAAATACTGGGGGTTCCTAAAAATATATATATACAAGTGGACACTTTGGTCAATGTTGCTCAAGCAGTAGTTCACCATAAGCAGAAGTGTCTGGACACTGATGGTAAACACTTTATTGTAATTGCAGAAGTCAAATGTGACTTGTAGTCATCTTTTTTTATCAGTATATATTGAGTATTACAATTTCAATTTTTTTTTTCTTAAAATGTGTGACTATTTTTTTGGCCCCCTCTGTATATAGCTAATATTACCCCAAATTCTGAAAGATAGAATGACAGAGCAACTACCCTTTTTCGATATTAAAAGGTTATGGAAGTAGTAAAAATATTGTATTGGCACATGGATGAAAGGAAACACAGAAAAGCCTTATTAGATGTTGTATTAGTTTGCTAGAGCTGCCATAAAAAAATAACAGACAGGGTGGCTTAAACAAGATATTTATTTTCTCAAAGTTCTGGAGGTTAGAAGTCCAAGATCAAGGTGTTAGCAGGTTTGGTTTCTTCTAAGTCCTCTTTCCTTAGATTGAGGATGCTGCCTTCTTGCCGTGTCCTCACATGGTCTTTCCTCTGTGCTGGAACCTATCTGTGTCCATATTTTCTCTTCTTATAAAGGTAACAGTCATTGGGAAAAGGCCCACCTGTGTGACCTTTTTACCTCATTTTACCTTAATTACCTCTTCTAAGGCCCTATCTCCAAATACAGTCCACATTCTAAGGTAATGTGGGTTAGGATTTCAACATGTTAATGTGTATAAAGGATGGAAGGAGTGGATCATTTAGTAATTTAATTTTGGATAATTTTTGGGAAATTGGAATAAGGTTTAAGCATAACCCTCTTCCTCCAAATAACGGTCCAAAATGTTCAATGGTTTTGGAGAAATCCCACTAGGAAAAACCTATAGGCATATTTGTTTATCAAATTTCTTCAGAATGTGAAAAAGCAGGCGTTCCTAAGCTTAAAAGGGGTGAAGATGAGAGGAAATCACCCAGAACATGTAATTGGTTTAACCACATACAATAAAAATTTTTCATATGCAAAAAATTTGAGAAGCAAAGGAATAAAAAATGTTAGTTATAATGGACCATTATGTGTTACAAAAGCTTATACAGATAATAAAAGTCCTTTATTCAGAGTTAAAAGAAGAAATGATAGAAATGAATAAAGAAAAATGTAAACGTGTTTTACAAAAATGTGAAGCAAAGTAGGTACACGATTAATACCACTTGTAATCAAAGAAGCACAATTAAAAGATTTGTGTATGTGTATGTTTAAAACCCTTGCAAATGGCTACAATCTATTACAGCTAAAGGGTGAAGAAACTGCATGAGTTAAATGAGCTCCAACTTTGTGTCTGTGACCTCTGGTAACCTCTCAAAGTGGAGGCAGCAAGGGGTTGGGGCTGTTTTCCACAAATTGGTCATAGCATTGTAACTGGTAATGGGAAAACCACCCAGGACATCTGTGCAGTCCTCAGGGGAAAAGGAGGCAACTGGCTTGGAGGTCAGACACCTTCCATGGGCCAAAATGCCCAGGACCCCGACTCTTCTCTGGTGAATCATAGCACCAGCAGAATGAATGTTGATTGCCTCATCTAGTGTTGGAACACCCACCCATGTGCACGGAGGAAGGCTCCACTCTAAGAAAACCCACACTCAAATCAGCAGCTTCAAAGTGAAAGCCTCAAAGAATCATTAGCACTATCTATGGAGCTTGTTAGAAATGCAAATTCACGGACCCAATGTACTAAATCACAGTCACTTAAGGAGCCTAGGAAATAGTGTTTTAGCAAGTTCTCAAGGTAATTGTTCCACACATTCAAGTTTGAGAACAAATGATGCAAAAAAGCCAAAGCAGACTGACCCTGAGTCTCTTCTCCCTGTGCTTGAGTGCCTGGCTCTGACCATAAAATCATAGAAGGGTTAGTAATTTCAAAATGGTAGAAAATAAGAAACAAACAAACAAACAAATCACTACCAATTAGATCTTTTACCCATGCCATACATCAAGACATGAATGAACGAACAATCTGTAAATTTACTTAATTTTAAGCGAGCAAATCTTTATGCCACTGGACAAAAAGGAAATTCATTTATTTACTAGATGGGCACTACAAAGTCACATTTGCATCAACATAATCAGACCACTACCCATCAAGACAAAGGAGAAAAAAAATGCAGAGATTTAAGAATACTTGCTTCTCTTGAACTTCAGCAGCATAAGCAGGATTGTTCTTATAATGCTCCTGACAATAGTTATGCAACAGGATGCTGGACAGTCTGGGAACCTAATGCACGGGCCTTCAAGAACTCCTCAAGTTGTTTCATCTTCTGAGCTGGATAAGGAAAAACGCTGTTTCAAATTACTCCGTCATTGGGGGGTATGGGGAGGTGCTGGCAGCATCATTTCTTAGTCTGGAGGCTCTGAACCTGGGATCTGGAAATAGTGGGTAACCAAGCAGAGGCTGGCATGGGCAGTGATAGGCCTGAATGCGTCAGATCTCAGCTTACTCTCCCAAGGTCCTACTTGGGACTTCTCTCACAAAGGGATGCCCAGGGGCTGTGTGAAGCCTACTGGAGTTGGGAAACTGCAGAAGGTATTAGGAAGGTTAAGAGAGGTTGGGAGGAAGCCAGGTATGGCCAGATGGATCACCCGTGGCTCCCTCCGCATGCAGGTTTTCAGACCCTCACCTCGGGCACGATGTTGCCGGTGCCTTGATGCCAGGCTTAGGAGCACGCTCTTCACCCGATTTTGCACACGGGGCTGTCCGAAGATGGTGATTTCAACGAAGTTCCCGTTGTTCACTATGTCCACCGTCAGCAGGACCTGGTTCATCCACTCTATATCCGGAATGATGGCTCGGTCTGCGCCTACATAGGAAAAGAGAGGCTCTGAGTGGAGGCACCGCCGAAGGTCAGGAGGAGCTAGGTTTGAAGGGAATGTCAGTCGGGCAGGGAAGAGCTGGAAGCGGGCATCATCGCGTCATACGTGGCCTGCGAATCCGGGAAAGGCACAGCAAAGACCCGCTCTGCGGGCCTCTCTCAGACTGTAGGGGGCTAGGCCAACCTGCACACCCCGGGTCGCTCACCGAAGATCAAGTCAGCCAGCCATGCCTCCAGGTAAAACACCAACGGGTCTCTCAGTTCCTGCACAGGAAACCACCATGGGCGGGTGCGAATCCGTGGTGGCTCAAGTGGTAACTTCATTAGCACATCCAGGGAATTGGCGGGCTTGCCTTCATCCCCCTGCTTCACTGCACCTGCGTGGGCCGCCATACTACGACCAGCAGCACAAGGGCAAGGTCCAGGCAACTCAGGCAGAACTCCAGCGAGGCTCGAACCCGGGGCCCCTTTTATGGTTTCCGGCCAGCCCCGCCCCTTCCGGCGGCCCTTTGGGGCTACAAGGCCCATTGACACGGGCGCCCAGGCCTGGTGGTGAGGCAGGGTGTTTCCTGCTCTGCGTCAATCACCAGGACTTCCTCTTCGACCTTGAATTAGTGTTTGAGTTCCAGCTGGATCTCAGAGGCTGTCTATCCATGGTTTTCTCTGGCAAGTGAGGCGTCAGCCTCAAAGGCCCCTGCCCCCCCACCCCCACCCCCGCACATAGCTGACTAATGGTGGTTCGAATTTGCTACTTTGTTAACTGGGAATCCCTTTCAGTGCCTAGGCTAAGGTTTCTATGTTACCTTCCACAGGTAGGTAGTAAGTCAGGCCGAGGGTAGATTCATCGACTACATTTTTCTCTCTTCTGCGCCCTGTTACATATTGACTTTTTGGCTGGTTACCACTTCTAAATCATTCAAGCAAGAGTTCCCACTTTTAAAATATAAATGTCAATGGTGTTCATTATAGAAAACGTAGCAAGTATAGACAAACCCCGTTTATTTCCAATGTCCTAAGACAACTAACGTTGATGCACATTTCTTACCAATGTTCTTAATTTTAGTTAAAATTTTAAATTATGAAAATTTTACGCCCACCCACAACTAAGACTGAACTCGGCACCTTGAGCTGAGCAACCGTCGGGATGGCTCAGTGGATGGAGCGTGCGCTCTTAACAACAAGGCTGCTGGTTCAACCCCCGCATGGGATGGTGGCTACACCCACCCGCAACTAAGATTGTAACACAGCACCTTGAGCTTAGAGGCCATGAGCTGCCCATGGGCAGCCAGATGGCGACTGGCACCCTCCACAACGAAGATTGAAGAACAACTTGGCTGGTCCCCCCTCACCCCCCCCAATTCCCCAATAAAACCTTTAAAAAAAAAGTTGTATATTTATAACACCCGTGCGCAACCCCCATACCCCATCACCAATTAACAAGATGTTAACATCTTGCCTCACTTCTCTCTTTAAAATAGATATCACTAAAACACCTTTCTTTTCCCTCCCCACAGGAAATCATTGTCCTGAAGCTGGTGTATATCATTCCATGCATGTTATACTTTTATTCTAGTGCATTTCTAGAAATATTGTTTGGTAGTTGTTTTTAGAAGAGATGCTATATAAACAATTTTGTTCTTACAAATAGCTATAATGTGTTTGTTTTAAAAGTCTTTTTTAATGTAAAATTTTTATCATTTACATAAAGGTGATAGTATTAATATATTGAATTCCCTCATCCACATCAGTTATCAAGAGATAATCTCTATAAAAGGAGATAGTGAATCAAACTTTAGTACATATTTTTATTTCTTCAATTTAATTTTAAAATTCAATATAATAATACATGTACACTGTAAAAAAAAAAAGTCTTGAGGATCATAAATATGTGAAAGTTCTCCCTTTCATGTATTCTCCTTCAATCTCTTACTAATCCTTTTAAAATTTTGTTTATTGTGAATATCTTCTTCTATTTTAAATTGTCTTTTCACTTTCTTTAAGGGGTCTTTTGATGAATAAATTTTTAATTTTAATATAGTCAATTTATCAGTCTTTATAGTAAGTGCATTCCATGTCTTTTTTAAGAAATCCTTTCCTGCCCTGAGGTCTAAAGATATTCACTATACTTTCTACTAAGAATGCTGAAGTTTCTGCCTTAACATTTAAATCCTTGAGCCATCTTGGGGTTAATGTTTTTTTAAAACTGGGCATTAGGTAGGGAGATAACTTCATCTTTTTATAAATTGACATTTTTTTTACTTAAGCCATTCTCTTGAGAATGCATCCAACCTGAGGCAACTTCACTTTATATCCTTGAAAAATTTCAGACTCCTACATGTAGCAAGAGTTAGCCACAAGGCTGGTTAGTACTAGTTAATTATTAGGTGAAGACACACTTGAGAAAGGCAAAATCAAGACAGGTTCCTTTGCCATCCCCATCTGGATGACATAGTTTATTTCTGGTTTAGTTTTATTTTGGAAGTATAGTAATTTGGGGTCCTAGCTTTATGCAGAGACCCCATATTAAGTTTCCTACATATGGCAAGCCTCAAGTTTTATTTGCTGACCCCATGCCTGCTTCAAAACAGAATTGCAAGGTTATTAGGAGTTAGCAGAATCTTCCAAGATGAATCAGTTTTGTCACTCAATTACCTACAAGTTTCCTGATTTGACTCTGATGGGTGGGGAGTGGGTATGGTTTGAATACTGGCTCCAACATTTTCTAGCTGTGTGACTGACGCAAGTTATTAAAACTCTTTTACCAAGAATATTTCTAGAGGATCACGTGCTTTCATTTTCTCTGCTTAGCCCGGGAGGAACCAGTCTGAGGGGATTTGGATTCAGACAATAAAGTATGTGTGTGAATTGGTTTTATAATTTCTCACTGAGAAGTTTTGTTCTTCATTACTTCACTTCTTGTAATCTTCAACTCTTAAGATGAAATCTCTATACAACAAAAAATATTACAAAGCATAATGAAGCCATAACACCAATTTTTTGTATCAAATAATATCAAAGTGTATATCACAAATAGAAAAATGAGGAAAGTACACTAGAAAGGAGATATTTAACAAATTACTGTCAGACTAGAAGCAATTATGTGGAAAAAAATACAATAAAGCCCTAATAGTTCTAAACAATAGAGGGCATTCTTCTAATGTTTAGGAGCATTTACAAACAGTAACTATACTATACTAGTTCCCTTGGATGGATGGATGGATGGATGGATGGATGGATGGATGGATGAATAAGGAGACATTATATCACACTATTAAATAATATTCAAGTAAAGTAAGAAATGAAAAAGATTACTGACAGGCTATTTAGAATATGAGAATAACTTACAAAGTACATTTTAAAAACATTTTATTATGGACAACATATATTCAGAAAAATCTAGTTTCAATCCCTTCTCATCTATCCTGTTCTCTCCTTCCCAATATAGTTAAGTAGTAATAACTTTTGAATTACTTTTCCATTTTAAAAAATGAATCCCTTGCAATATTTTGCTACATCTGCATGCAGCTGACAGAGTCCAGCATTGGCGATGAAAAATCTAAATGCACAGGCCTTCCAGTTTCCACTTCACAGGAGGATAAGTAATGTGTTCCTAAAGGAGTAGACTGAGTGGCCATGACGGTTAGTGGGAGTTCCTTTGACTAAAGAAACTCAAGGGTTCCTGAAAGTTTTGCAAGTTTTAATTTTTAAGAATGTCATTTATCTTTCAACCTTTTCAGAAACTGTAGTTTGTGAATAAGAGATAACATCTTACAAAGTTCTTTTAAAGTGGTATCTGTAAAGTGTTTGCCTCAATCATTTGATATAAAAGTTGGGATGCCCTAGGTTAGAAAGACAAACTCAAGCAACTTTTTAATGACTGTAAAGACTATAGCTTTTCAGCAAGGAAATGAATGCTTCAACTCACCCTGAAAAACATATTCAAACTCCTAGAGGGTGAAAGCTGGATAGTATAATACACCTGAAGGTGCTCAGAGAGCCCTTGATGCTTTGGATCCTGGGCAATTCCCACGTTTACAGGTTTGCTTTGTTTGTTGTTTTGGGTTTTTTTTTTTAGGATTATGTTGTTGACAGGTGACACATAATCTGAAAATAACCTCAGCTGTCTTTTTAAAGATTCTCTATCAATGTTGATTTAAGATAGTAACCAATCTGTCTATCCCATGATGGATAGTTTCATGGAGAAATTTAGCTAATATCTATTTTAAATCATATGGAGCCACCAAATGGCCATCTTGAGAGTACTAGAGATTATCTGAGTGAAGGGTATGACCAGGTTTTTTTCCATTCTTCCTTTTCAAAATCAGGGGCTAAATGTTGATATTTTATAATGTCTGCTTTGAATCTCTCCAGAGATTTATCCTTTGAAGGTTTAGATAGGATTTAACCTTTGTTAAAGTGGCTTGTTTGGCAAAATGATCTACTAGAGCATTTCTTTTAGCTTCTGTATTCTCTCTTTTTACATGGCATCCCAAAGCATCTCAAAGTCAGGTACTCCAAACCAGTATATATGTTTGGTCTTTAGCTAACTGACAAACTCTAGTAAATGCAATAAGTTTTACCATCTGGGCTGATTTTTCCTCGGAGGACTATATTCTAAAGGAAAGCTTAAATTAGTGATAGCACATCCTTCTTAATAACCTACACTTTCAGTTTTGAGGTATGATATATCAACAAATAATATTAGGTCATGGTTCACAATAGGAGCCTCTAAAAAATCTGAAAAAGTACAGGGTATTACCTACCTGAAGTATGACCATCATGAGGTTCCCCCTGCTTCTGGTAGAGGCAGGCGAGTGGCAGGATTCAGGGTATCGAAGCAGCGAACAATAAGTAATGTGAGAGGGAGACTGTAACAGAATTTCATAAGATGTTAAAAGGCTGTTTGAAAAGTGTGTCTCTGTCACTAGAAATATCTGTACTGTATGAGGAACATTTAGATGGAGTGAGAGCCTAGAACTAGTTCAGCAGAAGCATCAGTTTTGCAGTGGCAGCTATTGCCTTAGGATAGGGAGATAAACCTTTGCAGCTGGGTCCAGGATAAAGCTATATACAGTAAGCCGTGAGTTTTGATGGTTCCCATGAAGTTGATTAAAAAACTGCAAGAGCTTGTCTAGATCACTCATGTAAAATTACATAAAATGGCTTTTTGCAGTTTTGCAGTTAGGAATGCATAAGGAAGGAGGCTCTCAGGAGCTCAACTATGGGGTGGTGGGGGGGGAGTGCTGAGCTGCCAGGTGTCTGGTGTCTGAGTAGCCAATGAAAGCAACAAGCCAAAAAAGAGTTAAACCTTTAATCATTTACTGCAATTGTATAAGCAAGAGGCTAAAACCTAGGAAGCACTGTCTCCCACTGTCCCTTCCAGTCCATCAACACAGAACTGTCTTTCTTTCTTTTAACTCTTCAGATTAGTGATGAGCCCTGAAATAAATCTATATGCATCTAGAAAACGGAAAGCCAAAGCCGGGACATGAGAACACTTGTTTTTCTTCAACTTCCAGGGACAGAACAGTTAGACCTTGAGCTTGCAGCCTCCAGCCCCGCTCTCCCCGTATGGTGGGCGGGCAACATGATTCAGTTCGCCCAGAGCCAGTCTCAAGGGCTTTCTTGGCCTCCTCAGGTCTGAGCTGTCAGCACAGCAGAGAAGAGCAGCCAAATTAGAATTAGAAGCCTGTGACTTGACATTTAAAATAGGCACGTGACCACCGCGTCCCACACCCCTCATAACGATGGGGCCCCAGCTCTTCCCATTTGTGGAACTTAGTCCTCGGTCTGTCCTCGGGATGTACTTACGTTACGATTGTCACCGAGATTTAGAGGCTCAGGAGTGGGGTGGGAGAGGGTGGGAGAGGGTGGGAGTGGGGAGGGGACTTTCCGGAAGGGACGGGAAGAAGATGAACAAACCTCCTCTCCCACGCAAACATACTTACACAGAGACCCGGTCCCGCGTCACAAGACTCTCACTTCGGACCTGGCTGCATGGACTCTTGCGCCTTAAGACTCGACCAACGCCTAAATACCCCATTGTGTCCCTTCTCTGAGTAGCATCGGTCCGTAGATTGTGATCTCCATGGTGTCCTCGAATCGCGGTCCACTTGTGTCAGAGTGTTGAACCGACGCTCTATTTGGGGGGAGGCAGACCCCGCCCGGGCCTGCTCGGGACAGAGAATGCTCAGGTCCACGAGGCCAGGGGGAAGGTGCCAGTGTCGCTTACAGGAGGTCCCAGTAGCGGCGAGAGGATGCAGTCGGAGGGAGCAGGGGGCCATTGCAGCACCAGAGGGATCCCGCTCCGGGGCACCGCCGTGCCTTTTCTTACCAAATACCGCATCCATCAATTCAGTCCCGATGTGGACCAAGAGCGGGGCCTTAAAATCATCCGGTTTCACAGAGCTCTGCGGAGTATCAGTTTGCTCTGGCCGCTTTCCCACGTCGATCTCCGGCCGGTGTCAGGACCACTGCTTTCCTGAAGGTATGTCTTACATAGCTGATATTCAAGTTTTCTTAGAAATTGTTATTTGAGGATGAGAGGGAGTGGGCTAGGGACAGAGTCACCCAGGCCTCTCAGGACTCTGCAACATGCTTTCCACGATTTGAAGATTTTCCCCATTTGTTTGTTTAATTATCTTGTCCAATATTCATTTTGTTTTACTTTTCCTTAACCATCAGCTCTTGGTGTAATACAAAATTTCAAGCATTTTAAATTTCATTTACAGAAGTTATTTATGCCCTATTTTACTTGTCCTGAAGGTGGAAGAGGGTTGCTCTTTTTCTAAAGACATGTGTTCACAGTTCATTTATTTCCTCCCATTTTTAAAGATTGAAAGCATTTAACAGGACTCTAGAGTGCAAGTTTGGACATATATAGTTAACTTTATACATAAAATACAACTTAAATATTACTTAAACTTTAAATTCTATACCCAAATTCATCAAGTATGAGAGAAGATTAAAAATACTAAACATGAGTGCGAACTCTGAGCAAGAGTAGTTCGATTCCCGGCCCTAGCTGAGCTGCCGCTGAGCTGCCAACAGGTGGCAGGATGGCTCAGCTAAAAAATAATAATAATAATACTGAACATGAAAGACCTAAAAAAAATTGGCAGATTGAAACACACAGCATTCATCAGGCACCCTACAAAAATCTCCTATAAATTCCTGGGAACATACCGAAAGAATCTAAGCACCAGGAGGTGAAACAGACCTAAGGGTTAACTTGTTTCAGAAAAGAGTATGTGAGAGAGCTGAAGGTCCTTTCCTAATGTTGCCCATCTGTGTGTGTGTGTGTGTGTGTGTGTGTGTGTGTGTGTGTGTGTGTGTGTGTGTGTATTTATTATTGTTTTTTTTGTTTTGGTTTGTTTTGGTTTGTTTTAAGATTTTATTGGGGAATTGGGGGAGGGGAACAGTGTTGGGGAATTGGGGAAGGGGAACAACCAAGTTGTTGTCCTTTAATCTTATTTGTGGAGGGTGCAGCAAGCTCAGCTCCAAGTCCAGTCACGCTGCTCAGCTCAAGGTGCTGTGATCAATTAGTTGCTGGGGGACGTAGCCACCATCTCCAACAGGCAACCTTGTTTTTAGGAGCACATGCTCTCACCAGCTGAGCCATCCTGCCACCTTTTGGCAGCTCAGCTTCGGCACGGCTCACTGGCCCATGTGGAAATCAAACTGGTGATCCTGTTGCTCAGAGCTAACACTTTGAGCAAGCTCTTAACCAACTGAGCCACTTGGCCGGCCCTTTAGCCATCTCTGTTAACAGGTTGATTGTCATGGTATGGGTATTGCAGTGCTTGTCTTCAAGTAACACTTACTTTACCTAATAATGGCTCCAAAACAATTTAAATAACTTCTATTGCAGTACCTTGTTATAATTGTTCTATTTTATTATTAGTTATTGTTGTTAATCTGTTACTGTGCCTAATTTATAAATTAAACTTTATCATAGGTATGACTATATAGGAAAAAACATAGTATACATAGGGTTTGGTACTATCCTCGGTTTCAGGAATCCACTGGGGGTCTTCAAATGTGTCTGCTGAGGATAAAGGAGGACTGCTATAGATTAAAAGTAAAGGGATGGAGAAAGATATACCATACTAAGACTAATTAAAATTAAGCTGGAGTAGCTATATTAATTTAAACAGAGCTAACATCATAGCAAGGAAAATTATAATGATAATGGGCTAAATTCTCCAAGAAGCCATAGCAGTCCTTAATATGTATATATCTAAAAACAGAGCATCAAAATATGTAAGGCTAAACTGATGAAACTACAAGGAGAGATAAATGGATTCACTATTATAGTTGGAGACTTCAACACCCTGCTATCACACATGGGCTGATCTAGCAGGCAGAAAATCACTCAAGACATAGTTGAACTAAACAGCACTATCAATCAACTGGATATAATTGACATCTATGGACTACTTTATTCAAACACTACAAAAGACACATTCTTCTTAAGCTCACATGGACTAGTCACCAAGACAGACCACATGCTGGGCCTTAAAACACACCTTAACAAATTTAAAAGAATAGAAATCAAACAATGCCTGTTAAAATTTATGACAGAGACCTTAACCTGGACAGAAATCAGGAAGGCCTGTGGAAGGAGCTTTCATACTCCATGTCATTGAGAGAGCGCTACAGGAAGAAATTTATGTTTACAACATAGCTTAATGGTTGTAATAACACCTTCTCTTCTCTTCACTTCCTCTTCCACTTTATAAAGTACTTCCTTTATCTTTCTCCAGTTTAGTTTGTACATGTGGCTGACCATATCTGCACTGGATTGAAATCCTTTCTTTTTCTTGAATAAATCCTTTTGGTGATGGAATACCTAGTTAATTTTGTTTTATGGTCAACAATGTCCTCAAACCACAGTGGAATTGAACAAGAAATCACCAGAAGGATAGCTGGAAAATACTTGGAGATTAAGCAACACGCTTCTAAATAACACATGGGTCAAAGAAGAAATCTCAAGACAAATCAAAAGATAATTTGAACTAAATGAAAATGACAACACAACTTAAAATTTGTGGGATGCAGTAAAAACAGTGCTTAGAGGGAAATGTATAGCATTGACTGATTAGAAAAGAAGAAAGATTTAAAATCAGTCATCTAGTCCAGCCACACATCCCAGCCCCGTGCGCAGGGAGCCCGGGCTGCTATTGTGTGGATGCCGCGGTGTCCTCTCTTCTCTTGCAGAGATGGCTAACAGGGGTCCGAGCTACGGCTTAAGCCGAGAGGTGCAGGAGAAGATCGAGCAGAAGTATGACGCCGACCTGGAGAACAAGCTGGTGGACTGGATCATCCTGCAGTGTGCCGAGGACATTGAACACCCGCCCCCGGGCAGGGCCCATTTTCAGCAGTGGTTAATGGACGGGACGGTCCTATGCAAGCTAATAAACAGTTTATACCCACCCGGACAAGAACCCGTTGCCAAGATCTCAGAGTCCAAGATGGCTTTTAAGCAGATGGAGCAAATCTCCCAGTTCCTAAAAGCTGCGGAGATCTATGGCGTCAGGACCACCGATATTTTTCAGACAGTGGATTTATGGGAAGGGAAGGACATGGCATCTGTGCAGAGGACTCTGATGGCTCTTGGTAGTGTTGCAGTCACCAAGGATGATGGCTGCTACCGGGGAGAGCCATCCTGGTTTCACAGGAAAGCCCAGCAGAATCGGAGAGGATTTTCAGAGGAGCAGCTTCGCCAGGGACAGAACGTAATTGGCCTGCAGATGGGCAGCAACAAGGGCGCCTCCCAGGCGGGCATGACCGGGTACGGGATGCCCAGGCAGATTATGTAAGACGCCGCATCCTGCCTCTAGTAGAGAGGACGAACGTTCCACACCATGGTCTCTATGATGAAATAGTTAGTCACCTTCTGACCTTCTCTTTCTCGAAGCCTCCTGTCCCTGGTTCTTGCAAGTGCTGCATTTCTGCTGAGAATCCGCGTTGCCTACTGCTGCCACCTTCTGTTCATTTAGAACTATGCAAAGACTCCGCTTCCTCTTCCTCAGCTCGTTCTTTGCCCTCAAGTCTCAGTTTGTCTGATTATTTATTTATTTATTGGCCAAAAATATCCCTCCTCAACTTATAGAGCGCAGCGAATAAACAAATTAGTCTTGTGTCTTAAAAAAAAATCAGTCATCTAAGTTCTTACCTTAGGAAACTAGAAAATGAAGAGCAAATTAAATCCAAAGTAAGCAGAAGAAAATAAATAAAAAAAATTAGAGCAGAAAGCAATGAAATTGAGAACAAAAAATCAATAGAGAAAATCAATGAAACCAAAAGCTGGTTCTTTGAAAAAATAAGTAAAATCAATAAACCTCAATCCAGGCTAAGAAAAAAAGAAGGAAGACACAATTATTAGAAATGAAAGAGGGGACATCACTACAGATCCCATGGACTTTAAAAAAAGATAATAAAGGGATACTATGAACAAGTCTATGCCATGAGTTTGATAGTTTAAGTAAAAGGGACTAATTCCTTGAAAGACACAATCTGCCAAAACTAGCACAAAAAGAAATAGACGAACTGAATAGGCCTATAACTAATAAAGAAATTCAGTCAATAGTTAATAACTTTACAAAACAGAAAGCATCAGGCCCAGATGTGTTCACTGGTAAATTCTAAAAAGCATTTAAGAATTGTACCAATTTTGCGGGCCGGCCCAGTGGTACGTTGGTTAGAACTGGCTTGGGACCCCAGAGGGCCCCGGTTCGGATCCCATATGAGGGCCAGTGACACTGCCCTCTACAGCTAAGATGCTGAACAACAGCTCAACCTGGAGCTGGGCTGCCCTGAGTCGCCGTAGGCTGCAGCCCCTGTGGCAGTGGGTTGCCATGGGCTGCTGTGTGTGGCTGGCAGCCAGCGTGAGCGGCCAGCAGCCGCAGTGAGCGGCCGTCCAGAAGCCGGCGACTGATCTGCCTCGCCCGGGAAGAGCGCAATGATGGTGCCAACTTGGGCCAGTGAAGCAACATCCTCCACAACTAGGCTGAAGAACAAAATGACAGCAACTTGTCTGTTCCCCTTCCCCCAATTCCCCAGCACTGTTCCCATCCCCCCAATTCCCCAATTTAAAAAAAAAAAGAATTGTACCAATTTTCTACAACAACTTCCAGGAAATAGAAGCAGAGAGAAAACTTTTTGTTGTCAAATGATCTTTAATTGAAATATTTTTCTTTGTAGTTCTTAACTAGCTGGGCATCCCACTGCACCACTGTTGATGTCATCTATGATGTCATGAGGTTGGTGGCCATCAACACTGCAGACCACAGACTGGGCAGTCCCCAAGATCTCTTTAATGGTTCAGAGAGTTCTCGAGATAAAGACCAGTGCCACATCTGTTGGGCAATGTTGACAATATCATCAAAAGTTATATTTCCACTGTTCTTAATGTTTTTGCTGCTTTCTGTCTCTTGATGGCTCTTTAGGTGCTTTGATGATCAGGTCAGAGGCAGAAGGTACTACCTTAATCTGGGCCTGTCTGCTCTGCATGGTCAGTTTCACTGTGATCCTCAGGCCTTTCCAATCATCAGTTGCTTTGGCAATGTCATCATCAACCCTTTTTGGAGACAGACCCAGGGGGCCAATATTGGGGGCCAGGGCAGATGTGGCACCTCAGGTACATGACTTTGATCTTGTTGGGGTTGAACTTCAGGGGCATGGAGTTGGCTGGTGTTGCATGAACCCAGATTCAGGAGGACAGAAAAAAGTCACACCTTGGCCTCCTCTGAGCCAAAGCCGAAAAGAGGGAAAAATTAACTCATGCTATGAGGCCAGTGTTGTCCTTGTACCAAACCAGATGAAGACATTGCAAGAAAACCACAAACTATTTCTCATGAACATAAATACAAAAATCCTCAATGAAACAGTAGCAAATCTAATCCAACAAAATTTCTTTCCAAAGGTCATTAATACTATTCGTTTCAGATGAAAGATTAGAGAATTGAGATTAAATACATAACCCATTTATCTTTTTATATATTTCCTGGGTGCTCCAATAGCACTATAATCCTATTTGTCCAGAGATGATCATGTTGAATTACATTTATAGTTAATACCATGTGAGTTAATCCATTCAACCTGGGATGAACCAGGTTCAATCCTGGGCACAGACCATATAGTGCCTAACATTATAATAGATGTTTACTATGTTTGATGGGTGATTGACATGAGATTTGTTCAGACAATTTGAGCATTGTACTCAAAGCAGGGCACTCCCAGCTTGACTGCCTGGAATATGTCCACTCACAGAGCCAGGCTGCAATGACTGGGAGTGCTTCAGGCATTTATTCAGTTTATTTCATTAGCTCTAAAACTACGCCAAACATTCAAGTTAAGTGTTGTGTAAAGCCTTGAAGTTGCATCTCTCAGGTCAGAGATTTTTTAAACTGTGGGTCATCAAATTGGATTACGATCAACATTTTAAAGACTAATATAGGTTTAAATATATCAAAATGCTACTCACATAGCAATGGTAAATGCTGTTTTGTCAACTTTTTGTTTCAAACGTTTTATGTATGTATTAGGTCACGTTGTAAAAGTGACCAATGTTTGAGAGTCATGGTTAAAAACGTTTCCGGGGCACTGAGAAGTGGAGTACCAAGCTTGGGAGTTTAGTAGGGCAAAGGACAAAAAGTTCCAGAGAAGTCCCAAGCTTAAAAAGGAACAGGCGTCGGCGCATTGCCTTGTTCTGGGAGAGCGCGCATCGTAAAGAGAGAGGATTGGTCAAGCCGCGAAGCCCCCTCCCACAATGTCTCGTCCGCCAATGGATGTGAGGCCTCGGAGGGGCGGGGCGAGCCTCGAGCGGTCTCCTTAAGTAGCGGCTGCGTGGATGTTCTTGTATACTAACCCTACGACGGCACGGCCGGGTGGTGCAGAGCCGGACCGAACGACGTCGGACGCGCCGGATCTTCTTGACGGAACCATGTCAAGGCAAGAGGCAGGCGCCAACGCCTCCTCCTGGGTCGTTTCTTCCCGGCGAAGCTCGGCAGCGCCCCAGGCTCCGGCAAGGAGGCCGGCGGAGGAGCCTAATCGAAGAGGTCGGGGAGGCCGTGGGGGCAGCAGAGGTGGCGGCTGGAGGGGCCCCTCCGGCTTCCAGCAGCCCGTGGCCGATGATCCCCAGGAACCGCCGCTCTGCTTTGGATTGAAGCAAGATTGGGTTGGCACGGTGATTGGTGAGAGCCAGAGGAGGGTGTGCTGGGCAGGGCCCGGAGAGATGAATGGGTGGGGCCAGGGGCGGAGCCTGAGTAAGGACATCCCGCCTCATTTTCTTTCCTCCAGTCAGCTGCTCCCTTGTGAGGCTCAGGCCTCTCCCGGTGATATACTATTGTAATACTCTCTGGTACTAGAATGGTGTCACTTAATGCACCTTTTGATATTTATAGAGACGATATTTTGGGAGAGCAAATTCTTAGAAGACTTTGGAAATCTTTGGGCTGAAAGATCAGCCTTTGACAGCTTACCCCCAAATGAACAAAGCGGTGCTAAAATCAGTCTGAACACTGTATAGAGAGAGCCATTAACCAAAGATAAGAAAGTGGAAGATGTTTTATTGTTGTAGGGCTGCTCAGAGCATTATCCATGTCTTGTATTTAGTTTCACTTAAATGTGATTTATCTCCTGAAAAACAGGATTTTTTTTTGTTATCTTGAGTCTTAAAAATATATTTTTGAAAAGCATTTAGAAATGATTAGATTTGTCCCATTTATTGCCATTAAGTCTGAGGATAAATTCCAACATTTTGCCCATTAGGCATGGGAGCTAATATTTTACCCCTTTTTAACTTGTTTTGAAAAAATGAACAGATTTTGTAGGCTGCTTTTTTTTTTTTAACTTTTATACGTCTTTGTTTGAGCCCAACTGACAACATATGCTAGGGAACAGGATGTCAAATGCTCCAAAGAATAACAACTTTGCAACTTATATAGGCAGCTATTAAATAGAGGACTACAAGACTTAGTGTTAGAACAGCCAGAGATTAATTGACCCCTTAAGGTGGCTCTGTCTCAAAGATCTGAAGAGTGATGCTCCTTAAATGAAAGCCACTAGGTTTGCAATAACAATCATTTAGGCTCTCAACACTTATTGAGCACCTGTGAAGCAGAAGCACTCTGCTAGAGAGCACTCACTTAAAAGGGTGTCCTGAAGCAGAAGTCATTTGATGTTGGTTCTGGATCCAGTTTTTTAAAATTGTGATAAATCCAACTTTAATTTACACATAATTTTATGTGTACAGTGTACCATACAGTATTGTTAATTGTAAGAGTAATATTGTATAGTAGATGTCTAGGACATTTTCATCTTGCATGACTGAACCTACCCATTGAATATTTCTTCCATCCCCTATCCCCGGTAACCACCATTTTGCTTTGTTTCTCTAAGTACGATTACGTTAGATACCCCATAGAAGTAGAATCATGCTTTACTTTTTTCATGATTGCCTTATTTCACTTAGCATAATGTCCTTAAGGTTCATCCATGTTATCACAAATGGCAAGATTTCTTTTTTTTTTAAAGATTTTATTGGGGAATTGGAGGGGAACAGCATTGGGGAATCAGGGAAGGGGAACAGACAAGTTGCTGCCCTTTTGTTCTTCTGTCTAGTTGTGGAGGACGTCGCTTTACTGGCCCATGTTGGTATCATTGTGCTCTTCCCCAGGTGAGGCAGTCACTCGCCGGCCATTGGATGGCCACTCATGGCGGCTCACAGCAGCTTACACCAGCTGCTGGCTGCTCTCGCTGGCTGCCAGCCACTCACGGTAGCTCATGGCAGCCCACTGCAGCAGGGGCTGCAGCCTACCCCGTCACTGGCGACTCCTGCAGCCCAGCTCCAGATTGAGCTGTTGTTCACCATTTTAGCTGTAGAGGGAGCAGCGTCACTGGCCTAATGTGGGATCTGAACTGGGGCCCTGCTGCTCAGAGCTGGCATCCCAAGCCAACCAACTCTTAACCAACGCGCCACTCTGCCAGCCCTCTTTTCTTTTTCTTTTACTTTTTTTTTTTTAAACTTGATTGGGGAACAGTGTTTTTCCCAGGACTCATTAGCTCCAAGTCAAGTTGTTGTCCTTCAGTCTTAGTTGTGGAGGGTGCAGCTCAGCTCCAAGTCCAGTCGCCTGTTTTCAATCTAGTTGCGGGAGTTGAACTGGCAACCTTGTTGTTAAGAGCATGTGCTCTAACCAGCTGAGCCACCTGGCTGCCCAAGATTTCTTTTCTTAAGGCTGAACACTTCAAAATGTATATGCCACATTTTCTTCTTCATCCAAAAATCTGTTGACATTTAGGTTGTTTCCACCTCTTAGCTATTGTGAATAATCTTGAAATGAACATGGGAGTGTAGATATTATTTTGAGATCCTGATTTCAATTATTTTGCATAAATGCCCAGAAGTGGGATTGCTGGATCATACGGTAGTTCTATTTTTAATTTTTTGAGGAACATCTGTACTGTTTTCCATAGTGGCTCTACCAATTTGCATTCCCATCAAGAGTCCCTTTTCTCCACGTCCTTCCGAACACATGTTATCTTTTCTTTTTGATGATGGCCATTGTAACATGTATGAGGTGATCTCTCATTGTGGTTTTGGTTTGCATTTCCTTGATGATTTCAGCATCTTACCATATTACCTGTTCGACATTTGTATGTCTTCTAAAGAGAACGTCCATTGAAGAGCTTTGACCATTTTTTTTCCATTGGAATTTTTGTGTTGTTGAGTTGTACTGTGCAAGGGTTCCAATTTCTCCACATTCTTGCTGACACTTTGGATCTAATTAGTTTGCTTGGACTGCTGATGTATCGTTAGTATCTACCTCCAGAAAAGGAACCTCCTACCACCCACCAAAATTTAGAATAGAAAACTCTTGCTTCCCTTTTTCCAAACTGAAAGTGATTATTAGACCCTAGGGGCTTTTGTTTGGATGATTTGGGAAAGAGCTAGAGAAGGTTCTTGGAGGAAAGTAGGTAAATGCCCCTTTAAAAATAAAAAAATAAAATTATTTTTAAAAACAGGTCGTGGTGGGTCAAAAATAAGAGACATCCAGAGTACAACAAACACCAAAATAGAGGTAAGTGATCTGTGTTCTTAAATCCTTAAAGAGTATAGTTCATCCCTAACTGTAGCTTTGCTCAGTTATTATCATACTGTGGTAGCTTAGATAAGTTGCCAAAGCTCTTCATACTGCCATTCTTTTCAAGAACTCACCTAAGCTATGGTCCATTCCAGGTCTAGGTTTTTTGACTCATGGAAATAAAAAATCTTTAGAGATAATCTTCACTGAAGAATTAGGTCTCTGGGGACTATTTTTCATGCCCTTCCTGACCGTCATTCCTCAAATCTTGAGCTGTTTCTGTTCTCTGTTCTCAGTCACAGTAAGCAGCCACATCAGTCACCAAGTTTCCAAGTCAGAAATATCAGATTACTAACTTCTCCTTATCCTACAACCAGTCCATCATTGAGTCCTTTAATATTTCTTGTATTTCTCAAGGGAAATCACATCATTTGGTGGCATTCTCCCCTAAGTGAACCATACTGCTTTCAGCGTATGTCCTCCTCATAACCACTCTCCACTGTGTCCAGAGCAATCTTTCTAAAACAAATTGTGCATGTTCATGACTTTTTTCTGCATAAAAGCCTTTAAAATATCTCAGACACTGATAGCAATCCTATGTTTACGTTATACTTTTATACTATTTGAAGTTGAGTGATTGTTGGAGGGGGTAAAGGTGAGGGGACTTCAGTCACCTATTTCTCCCCTTGAATCTAGATAATAAAAGGGTGCCCTGAAGCAGAAGTGAAAATTTTCGGCAGCAAGACAATGCAGACAAAAGCAAAAGCAGTGATAGATAATCTTGTTAAAAAACAAGAAAATTACAGTTCACATCCCAGAGTTGGTAAGTAATTTTTGCCCACTAAAGTCCTGTAAAATTTTTTAAATTTTCATTCAGTGTTATAAGCCATGCTATAGCTGATAGTCTTTCTGATAACAAAGCTTTAGGTTGCCATCATTAAATCTGGTCTGTTATAAGAACTTATTTTTATGGAATACCAGAATACTTTCTCCTCAAATGAAAACACTTAATCTCTGTGATTAAGCCTAGCAGTTTTACTTGTAGCCACTGATGAGTGGAAAAAACCAAAATAACCTTTTCAGTATACTTCTATTAATGATAGAGCAGGGATTAGTCCAGGCCTCCTGTCTGTATACCCTCTTTCCTGGAACATAACTGACTTTGAAAATTGCCTAATTATTTGGTATTTTAAAAATCTCAGATCTACTTGGACTAGAGAAAAAGCCATTATTGAACCATTTCCAGAAGCGACAAGAAAGTAAAATGAATCAAGTCTTGGGTTCATATGGCAGCATTGGCTCTTAGTGTTTCTTGGGAAGAAACCTAAGAAGCCTGTAAGACTCCATTTCTTCATCTGTTAACCTGCAGTAACATCTGCCTCACAGGATTATTGTAAAGATTAAGTGATATGTGTGATTTATTGGTAGACACGAGGCTCTCATGCTATTTAACTTTTCTTCTCCAGGAAATTAAAATTGTTTCCATTTCATAAATCTGAAGTATATAACTGATGCCAAAAACCATGACCAGAATTGTCATGGTAGTGTAACAGTAAAACTCTAAATATTGCAAGCATTGTTGTCTGGTTGTTAAAATACAAAATAGTAAAATGGCTTTCAGTATTTTGTACTGGTAGGATTTATTTTGAAACTGGTAAAAATATTTTAACAGATTTTGTTGCATCTCAAGCTTCTGTTCGAAGAGATGTAAGGACAGATGACAGTGTTGTTACAGATCAGCCATTGATTGATTGGGATCAAATTCGAGAAGATGCTTTGAAATGGGGAGAAAAAAAGTGGGCAGGTTAGTGCTGCATTCTAACATTTACATGTGGTGTTGATATTTCCCTTAATTGAGGTTTTTATCTCTAAAATGTGTTACTTTTAATAATAAACTCTATGAAAAATGATAGTAAAATTTGCAATGCTGCAATTAGTCCCTTGGGCATGATACTTTCTATGTTGTCTGTATTGTGATTTATGCTATAAATGGAAAATTAAAATATTAAACTTAATACCTTATTTGAGGTTGCAGAAGTTTCTGAGGTTAGAGTAAGGATAAATATTTTATTCCTAAACAGTAATGGGATGGACCTTCAAAGAAAAGATAAAATCAGTTCACTATGTTTGAGAGAAGATTTATCAATTGTGATGGTTCTTTTGTTTTGTTTTGTTTTGTTTGTTTTTTGTTTTTTGTTTTTTTTTTAGCTGAGCCATCCTGCTACCTATTGGTAGCTTAGCAGCTGCTCAGCTCGGGCTGGCATCGAACCGCTGTTGCTCAGAGCTCAAACTCTTGAGCGAGCTCTTAACCAACTGAGCCACTCGGCCGGCCCTGTGATGGTTCTTGTAAAGCATAGATTCTTTTATACTTACTTAATTTTAACTTAAAGATCTCTTTCTTGGGTGAAAAAATGTAAAGAAAGACAAACCAAAATAGGAGATCTCTTAGAGTCTGGCATAAACCCGGCTGGCAAAGTGTACAACTGTCTAAAGCTGTATGTATGCAAGGTGAACTTGATATACATTTTAATTTGATTTCTGTTAATTGAGTGTTAGTGAAGTATAAGTTCTCATTATTTATCTAAGTATGAATTTTCTTGTTTGTCCCAGATTTACCCCCAATTAAGAAAAACTTTTACATGGAGTCAGAAACAACAAGTTCAATGTCACAAGCACAAATAGATAATTGGAGGTAGGTAGTTTTATTACTTCTTTAAGTGTGTATTTGTATAGTTATATTATTAAATTAACTCAGTAGGCAAAGATTTGAAATGATTGCATTTGAAGTTTATACTTTTCATATAAATGAAAACTTGGTTGCATCCTACATGATATGTTTTAGAGCATTGCTATCCAATAAAACTTTCTGCAAAGATGGAAAATGGGTTATATTTGTGTCTGCTAGAGTAGTCACTGTCCATATGTAGCTATTGAACATTTAAAATATGGCTAGTATAATTGAGGAATTGAATTTTTAATTTAAAATTTAAAAAGACACGTGGTGAATGCCTGCTGTATTGAACAGTTTTAGAGAATTATATTTATACAACTGTTGGAAATCATAAGGAATTTATCTGATACCTGAATAATAGAATAATTTCTTACTCTTTAGTCCTTATTATCTGGAATTAAAGTCCTAATGGCAACATTTTTTTTCTATTAATGTCTGTTATAAAACTAAGATAGTATGGTATAGCAGAAAACCCAGTTATTCTAGGATTCGGTTAGGGCTCAGACCTTAGACAAGTAACTAATGATCACCTGTCAAATGAGAATTATTTCCATTTCACAGGATTGTTGAGGATAAATTAAGGAAATATGAGTGGAACATTGTAGGCCCTCAAGTGTTTGCCAGATTTCATTTTGAATCATGAAGCATATGTTTTTCAGGCTCTGTTCTTAACCTTCCCATGAAACTTTCCTTGGCCCATTTATACATACAATGTAATTTTTTTCTTTTCTCTGCAGCTATTCCGATAAAAAAAATGGGCTCACTTCTATTTCTTAGTAGTTACATTTTATTATAACTTTACTAACAGTCTGGGTTTCATTAGTTGCAGTTGAGTTTCTAGATAAGACCTGAACTAACACTGGAAAATTTCTTGCTTAGGGAATAAAGGGACCAAAGCACTAATATTTGTTCTATTTTTCCTTAAAGGAAGGAAAATTATAATATAATGTGTGATGACTTGAAAGTTGGTGAGAAACGTCCTATCCCCAATCCTACTTGTAAATTTGAGGATGCCTTTCAGTGTTATCCTGAAGTTATGGAAAACATTAAAAAGGCAGGTTTTCAAAAGCCAACACCAATTCAGGTATGCTGAATAATTTTTTAATTCTATTATTTCACTGACCATTCCTCCTTCCCCCCCCCCTCCGCCCCCAAACAATGTCTGATTGTTAGAAGTTAAATCATCAGGGAACAACTGTCTCTAATGAGCACTCCCCCAGCACCTCCTACAGCACCAGTGCCTAGCACTCAGAAATATTTGTGGAAAGAAATTAGGTTTTGGGAGAAAAGAAATGCACTTATTATTTTACTATTTATTGTTCTGTTTCAGTCACAAGCATGGCCAATAGTTCTACAAGGAATAGATCTTATAGGAGTCGCCCAAACTGGAACAGGGAAGACATTGTCCTATTTAATGCCTGGATTTGTTCACCTTGACTCTCAACCAGTGTAAGAATTCCTACAACTGGGTTCTCTTTATAGGGGTTTAATCGATATGGGTACCAAAAATGCAATAAAAGTTTCTTTCATGTATTGCTTTGGTCAAAAGGTAATGCAGGGAAATGCACTTGTACTGTGCTTGTGAAAGTATAAATTGACAAAAGATTTTGGGAAGCAATAGGTAGTATTTAAGAAAAGTTTTAATAGTGAAGCAGTGAAAACAAATTGTTTAAATTACATCCATTACAATTGTATGAGAGAATTTTTGAGACATGAAAGCACTGAGCATGTTAAATGAAAAGGCTTTATCTGGGCCCCTGGATTTTTTGTTTGGCTATTTTTTGTTTTGTTTTGTTTTGTTTTTACAAGTTTAGCTAGTGGGTTTTACACTGAGTACATTAAGTTTATTAAACACATGAAAAAGTAGACTTTTATGCATTAAGAAGACTTACAGCTATTGCCACAAACTCATAGGCCATGTACAAATACCCCTTCTCAAGGACCTTCTTGGAGTGTGGTGAAATGGAGCATTTAGACTCTTCGGAAATGTAGGTTCTCTTCTCAGCTTTATACCAGTTAGATGGATTATTATAAACATTTCACATGATTACCTGGATGTTGTTTTTCATTTGAAAAATGGATTCAATTCTCCTGAATGGCACATTTTAGCTCTACTGTTATAAGGCTTTTCACATAATTTCCCTATTTAAAATGATTAAAGATTTGGGGCTATCTTTGCCTTTAACCACATGCTGTTGTTTTACCTAATGCCTATTTTATTGGCTATTTTTCTGTAGTTCTCCACTTTTTATGGTGAATGTATGTAACTTGGACACTCATTGCTACAAATTTTGAAAGCACTGAATGAATGTACCATGTATCTGAGATAAGTACTTAAATCTGTTTTCTCTTCCAAGAGCCAGAGAGAAAAGGAATGGACCGGGCATGTTAGTCCTTACACCTACTCGAGAATTAGCTCTTCAAGTGCAAGCTGAATGTTCTAAGTATTCATATAAAAGTCTTAAAAAGTAAGTCATTTAGCCATCCCTGCACCAGCATCTTAATCATTTGTATCTTTATACATTCTCCCATTCTTTTTCATACATTCAAAATCTGGCATCTGGGTGGCTCAGTTGGTTATAGTGTGCATTGCACAACAAGGTTGCTGGTTTGATCCCTGCATGGACCACTTTGAGCTGCGCCGTCCTTAAAAAAAAAAAGGAAAAATCTGATTGGCCCAGCATGGGTCAGGGCTGAGGTCAATAACAATGATGCAAATGTGGCTCTTTAGGACACATCATTGTGGGTTGATGGCTGTGGTTAGTTTTCAAAAAGGGGCAAATACTACCAAAGACATCTGATACTTTTTTTGATTTATGTACCTTTTATTGTATTTTGTTATATTATACCCAAAATGCTTAGGTTGGTTGGGATTTTGAGTTGTGATGTTATATTTCTTACCAGAACATGAACCTCTGTATTTTTTTCTTTTTTAAGTGTTTGTATATATGGTGGTGGAGATAGATATGGACAAATACAAGACTTGACAAAAGGTGTAGATATCATTATTGCAACTCCCGGAAGATTGAATGATCTGCAAATGAATAACTTTGTCAACCTGAAAAGTGTGACCTACTTGGTAATCATGGAGTAAGGGTTTGGGATACTAGGAGGAAGAACTGAATTCTTATTTAAAACAGTCTTTTAGAATGGCTGTCCATTTTATAATGATTTTTCATTCTAGGAATATTTCCCATTCCCTCTCTTATGTTAAAGATTTCAAGATAATTGTTTTTTGGTTTTTTTTAAAGATTTTATTGGGGAATTGGAGGAGGGGAACAGACAAGTTGCTGTCCTTTTGGTCTTCTGTCTAGTTGTGGAGGACGTCAGTTCACTGGCCCATGTTGGTGTTATCATTGCGCTCTTCCTGGGTGAGGCAGATGGGTTGCTGGCCACTGAACAGCCGCTCACGGCAGCTCTTGGCAGCTCACACTGGCTGTCAGCCACTCATTGTAGCTTATGGCAGCCTACTGCAGCTTCACTGCAGCCTACACCATCGCCTCACGGCAGCCCAGTTCCAGGTCGAGCTGATGTTCATCTTAGCTGTAGAGGGCACAGTGTCACTGGCCCTAATGTGGGATCCGAACCAGGGCCCTGCTGCTCAGAGCTGGCATCCTAAGCCAACTTTTAACCAACGCACCACTCAGCCAGCCCCAAGATAATTGTATTTTAATGTTCTTTATAAATGCTGGAAAATATAAGTACAAAAGAATATTAAAATTCACATAGCTATTTTAGACACAATTTTTTTTTCATTAAATAGATTTAGAAACAGTTAGCCAACTTAAATCAATTTATGTTACAGCTACAGACAGCTTTTTTTCTCTTAGAGAAATTAAAATAGTGGCTTAGGTAATAGGGAAAATGAGAAAAAAATTACCTCTTAGTGTTAGATAGCATATATATTAGCTACCTCTCATATCTAATCTAGCCACAAACATTTTTAATGCAGGTAATAGATGAAGCTGACAAGATGCTGGATATGGGATTCGAACCCCAGATAACGAAAATTTTATTAGATGTACGCCCAGACAGGCAGACTATTATGACAAGGTAGGTATATGCCTAATTGCTAGTCTGTAAAATAGAAATCAGTGAAATTGAATCCATTCTTTTTGGTTGATTTTTCCACAGGATTTTTAGAGCATTACTTGAAAGTATTTTAAGATCCTTAGGTGAAAGATAACATGTCATCACTTATATAGCAACTCAATGTAACAGTGTAACAAGGACTATTGGGTTTCCTAAGTTACAGACAGAGACTTTTATAAAATCATAAAGGGGACTCCTGGAGAGGAAACTGTTTCATAGTGGGGTCTCACATTTGAATAAGTGATCACCTGTCTTTAGAGGTAAACATTTGATTACTGAATGTGTGTTTGCACAAGATAAAACTGAGGAAATAATTATTGTTATTTATTTTTTATTATTTTTTTTAATGATTGTTATTTAAATGCCGAGTGATCTATACACCATTTTCTCCTTTGTATTATTAGCATAAAAAAGAATAGTACATAATTGAGGAAATATACAGAAATTCTTCACTCAGTTTTCTTATTATTAATCTTCTCATCAGTCACTACTATGAAAGTATAAAAGGTGGTTACTTACTTGAAGAAACATTTGAATTTACAGATCCTTTCATTAGTACACTTTAAAATGTTTTTATTTGGCATAAGCACTTAGTTTTGCCTGCTGACCATGTATGAAAAATACAAGATTTATTTTATTTTATTTTTTTAATAAAGGCCATGAGAAAACTAACAGTTGAAATCAGTTTACTTTTTCATTGGTTTGAATTTAAGGTATAAGTCTCCTTTACCTTTGTTTTATAGACCTACTTATTAAACATATTTAAAGGTTTCATCTGGTAGCTTCACTATAGTTGAGCAAATTTTTGTGAAGCATACATTTTATGTAAAATGACTATTGAAAAATAATAAATTTGTCTTTCATGGGCAATTTGGTTTATAGCATTCTTAGGGAAACTTAGTAATATTTGATTTATAATTAATTTTTAATGTTCGTGTGTCATTTTTATTTCCAGTGCAACATGGCCATGTGCTGTCCGTCGACTTGCACAGTCTTACTTGAAAGAGCCCATGATGGTTTATGTTGATACTTTGGATCTAGTTGTAAGCTTGTTTTTTATTATTATTAAAATATGTCTTACTAATTATGGAAATTTTAATATGTTTTGTTTTGGCATGTCTCCTCTGCCCACGCCTTAATTTTAGAGCAAATACTAGACACATGATTTTATCTGTAACTACTTCAGTATATATGTCTAAAAGACTAATTTAAACATATCTATAGTACAAGTATCTCACTTCTGAAATTTTAATAATCCTTTAATATTATCAAATATCTAGCCAGTATTTTAATTTTTCTGGTATCTCATAATATCTCATTTTAATTAACCCTGTTAGAATCAGGTTCTAAACAAGGTCTACATCTGTGCATATATTTAAGTCTGGTGTTCTCAGTGGGAGTTAGGATAGATCAGTGGGTTAAGTTGTTGTTAGTAATTATACAATTTATAATTAAAGATCTCCATTATATCTCTCTTCCACTATAAAGTTATCTGGCCTTTCAATCAATAGTTTTAATTCACCTTTCAATTAGTCATTAATGAGAATTGACCTTTTTTACTTATTAATAATAATAATGTGTCATTGCCTAGGCTCATAACATAGTTGGTTAAGAGCTCGCTCAAGAGTTTGAGCTCTGAGCAACAGCGGTTCGAGTCCCGGCGTGAGCTGAGCAGCCGCTGAGCTGCCAACAGGTAGTAGGATGGCTCAGCTAAAAAAAACAAAAACAAAAACATTAGGTTTCATGAAAGGCAGGATAAAGGCTTGGTTCTTTCCTTTTATTAAATGTTATTAAAATCTATTTTATCTCTGTCAAAGAATGGTATCAATGATATTTTGAAATTTTGCATTAAATTGTCAGAATACTCATTTGAATGGACACTTTTGTGTGGAAGCTAACCATCTTCTTACATTGTAAGGGCTATACCCAAAATTCATGATAGTTTTTGTAAGCTTAGCCTCACCCCATGGTTATTTTTTTTCCTATAATGGTAACCAATTGCTTTCAACATTCAAGAGTTTCCAACCTCTCTTGGATGAATAAGTAATAAAAAGTGAAAAGCCAAGCTATTGTACAAATCCTTGAGTAGAAACAGGTAATTTTGCAAGGACCTTTCTTCCTGTTAGCAGTTTATTAAAATATTAACCAATAATAGAAATAAGATGTGTTTCGAGCCAAGGTATGGGATTTCCCTGTCAATGTTGATGTACTATGATCTTTGAATCTCTTAGGCTGTAAGTACTGTGAAGCAAAATATAATTGTCACCACAGAAGAAGAGAAACGATCTCATATCCAAACTTTCCTAGAGAGCATGTCTCCCAAAGACAAAGTTATAGTGTTTGTCAGCAGAAAATCTGTGTAGGTATTTTTTTCTTTTACATCCTTAATCATGAAATTGATTTATTTAGCATTATTTCTATTTGTATACTAATTTCAAGTGGGGTGTGTATGTCTTACAGTATGTTATTTCAGACTTTTGTTAATAAAAGTAAGATAGTGAATTAATGGTGGTATTAGAATAAGCACTTAAGGTCACTATCTTTTGCTTCAGTGCTGATCACTTATCAAGTGACCTGATTCTCCGCCATATATCGGTAGAGTCTCTGCATGGTAACAGAGAACAGAGCGATCGAGAGAGAGCATTAGAAAACTTTAAAACAGGTACATTTACACAATTATTGTTTGTTGCATTTTAGAAGTGTACAATGCATGTGGTTGGCTGAGTTATAGCTCCTTTTCATGGAACCCATTTCTAAGATCTGTCCTCAGCTTACAGATCCCAAAACTTTACTTGTTAGAGCTCTAAATATTAATCAGACTGTCAGAACTATCCAAACTCAAAGAGCTAATGTTTAAACCTAGATGTCAAGCTAATAATTTGCGGGGAATTATTTCTATTAATTTCCCTGAAAGGCTAATATCTCTGTGACATGGCTCAGATGATTCAGGGACCATTTGCTGAACCATGGTATCTATTGCGTTGTAACTTGCCAGCAGTTAAAAATAAAGACTAGCTATCTCTTTCCCATTTTTACTACCTTAAATGTTTTAATATTAAAGGCAGTAATAGTTCACCTGACTAGGTATTAGGAGAAAATACACTTTCTGATTGGTCTGGGGTTGGTTTATGCCAGAAAGTGTCTATATTCTTTTGGCTTTACTCTTTAGGTAAAGTGAGAATACTGATTGCTACTGACTTAGCATCTCGAGGTCTCGATGTCCATGATGTCACACATGTCTATAATTACGATTTCCCCCGGAACATTGAAGAATATGTGCACAGAGTAGGGCGCACTGGAAGGGCAGGGTAAGTGAGCATAGTCTGCCCATGAAGGAAGCCATCCCTGGCTCCTTATTACTCCTCTTCGACATTTTGACCTACAAAATGGTTTTGTTCTCTTGCCTGTAAATTGAGCTGCCTTAGAACATGCTTTGCTTTTTTTTTTTTTTAGCTGAATCATCCTGCCACCTATTGGCAGCTCAGCTCGGGCTGGACTCGAACCGCTGTTGCTCAGAGCTCAAACTCTTGAGCGAGCTCTTAACCAACTGAGCCACTCGGCTAGGCCAACTTTGCTTCTTGATTCCTGCCCAGTTAGCCTGTTCCAGGTTCAACCAGACCCCTCTGATTAGCTGCATGTAACTTTCCAGGTCCACTCTTTGCTTTATATACAGTGTCACAAAACTGACTTAAAACCAGTGGTTACTCTGTTGTCAAAGCTGGTATGTGTAAGAGGACCTTTTCTCTCCCTGAGAGCACTACTGTCATAAACTCTTTCTAACGTGCTGTTTAAACAACTGCAGATTGCTTAGAGTCCAAATTGCTGTTTTCTTTTTTTTTTTAATGTATATAAGAATTTATTTATGCCAAACTGACAGCAATTGCTGGGAAGCAAGATCTCAAATGCTCTCCCAAATTGTTCTTTGAATGATGCTAAATCTTGATATATAATACATATTTGGTCTTGTGAAAGAGTTGAGGTTTTGCTGCTGCTGTTTTTATTTTAGTTTGCTAATTGAATAATATAAATTTTAAATCGAGTTTTCCCCCCCATTAAAGGAGGACTGGAGTGTCAGTTACCCTTATCACTAGAAATGATTGGAGGGTTGCCAACGAATTAATTAACATTCTGGAAAGAGCAAATCAGGTGAGAATATAAAACTCATTAGAACTCTACCTCATATCACTTTTCTAATGTTCAAATAATTTCATTTATTCTAAGTGCTAGGGCTTACTACTTTCCAGGAAAGACAGATATTTAACAAGTAATTGAACATGAGGGCAAAGATAAGCAGCTATAATATGTAATCGGGGAACCTAATCTAATGGGCGTGAGCATCACTGAAAACCCTGTTGAGGAAGAAACCAGTGGGTTAACAGAATTGTAGAAAAACGGGTAAGTGTTCCAGCAGGAGAACATATTCAGGCCTAGAGATGAGAAAGAGCATACAGAGAGTGGCACCAGGTAAGGCATGTTAAGGTTACTGGGAAGCAACTGGGAGCTATACAAGCCATGGATAAGTATAATGATGGGTGTTTTTAAGATCAGTCTGATAGCTTAAAGATAAATTCAGAGTTTAATATGCAGGGAGACACATTTCATTCTATTTGAAAGATATCATGTAATCAGTTGTGGAGATTTTCTGATTGAAATGATTTGGAGGCATTTTAGCACACTGTAGAAAAGCTTTTATACCAAAAGAAAAATCTCAATCCTAATAATCCATTTAATGGTTTCAGAGCATCCCAGAAGATCTTGTGTCGATGGCTGAGAGATACAAGGCAAACAAACTGAAAAAAGAAATGGAAAAAAAGTTGGGAAGACCCCAAGGAAACCCCAAGAAGTTTTCTTGTTAATGTCTTTGTTGAAAAGTGTTACCAGCCTACGTATAGGAGGTAAAACTTGCATAACACATGGACTTTCAGATGCCTGTTTTCCTTAACTGCGCTTTGTTAGTATGTTTATTGCAATCAGCATTATTTCTGAGTCATTAACATAATAAATTACTAGGTGTTACTCTTTATCTGTTACCTAAATTCCAGTTAATATCTTTAGAGTTAGAAGTATTAATTCAGAATTGAACAAACAGACTTTAAATTGTACAGAAAGATCAAGAGTGTAATGGATTGTCATAACCTCTTCTGAACAATTTGGTAATGTACCAATTAAAATACTTACACCTTTTGATCCAGCAATTCTTCTAGGAATGTATTCTGTAAGTATGTATGCATATACAAGTAAAGATTTATTATAGCAACATTTGTAGTAGGAAGAGTATACTCTAAATGTCCAGTAGGGTACCATATGAATAAACTATGGAGAAAATATTTTTGCAAATCATATATCTGGTTAAGGGATTAATACCTACAATATAGAGAATTCCTAAAACTGAACAGAAACAACCAACCTGATTTTTAAAAGGGGCAAAAGATTTTAACAGACATTTCTCTAAAGAAATACACAGAATGACCAACAAACAGATGAAAAGATGCTCAACCTCACTCATCACTAGGGAAATGCAAATCAAAAACACATGAGATCACACCACACCCACTAGGATGGCTGCTATAGGATCCCTATTATCAAATAAACAGAAAATAAGCATTGGCAAGGATGTGAAGAAATTGGAACCCTTGTGCACTGTTGGTGGGAATATATAATGGTGGTTCATCCACTATGCAAAATATGGCAGTTCCTCAAGAAATACAATCCAGCAATCCCACTTCAGGGTACATATCCAAAAAGAATTGAAAGCAGCATCCCTAAGAGGTATTTGTACACCCATGTTCATAGCAGCTTTATTTATAATAGCCAGAAAGTGGGGGCAACCCAGGTGTGAATAAATGGATAAACAAAATGATGTGTAAAATCAAATTCTGACACACTACAACATGGATGAACCTTGAGGACGTTACGTTAAGTGGAAGGACATTATGCTAAGTGAAATAAGGACAAATACTGTATGATTCCATATACATGAGGTACCTAGAGTAGTTACTCATAGAGACAAAGTAGAATATTGGTTGCCAGGAGTTGCTGGAAGTGGGGAAATGGGGAGATGTTTAATGGGTAGTTTCAGTTTTGCATAATGAATAAGTTCTGGCAATTGGTTGTAGAACAATGAATACACTTAACATTTTAACACTACAACTGTGCACTTAAAAGAATGGTTAGGATGGTAAATATTGTTAAATGTATTTTATCACAATTAAAAATTTTTTTAAAATTTGGAAACAGCAGTTTATGTTCTTTTTCTACTTATTTTTCAGGACTCAAGATTTTTTAGAGATCTACAACTTAAGCTATATGAAAGTATGGAACATACTGGCAGTGTGAAGACTGATTCTTAATAGTGTTTTAAAATGCAGAATTCAATATTTTATACTTTAATCAAAAGTATTTAAACGAGTTGAAAATATTTTTCATGGATATTAAGGAATATAGCAATTTTTTTTCACTTTTTACTACCTTTAATTTCAAAAAATAAAAGTAAATTTTGTCTCCTATAATGTTGCTGTATTAAGGCCAGTTTGTAAAGGTTTAAAGCTTGTCATGGCAGTGAAAAAGATACTGTTAACAAAATAAAAATTTTCTATGATAAAAAGATAAGCTGATCTCTGTCTTGCAGAATAGGTTTTTAATTTTGTTTTGCTAAATATTTATTCATGGGTACTTTCCTTAAGAGATTACATTTCACCTACATTGCAATGAAACAGTAAAAGGATTTCATGGGACCAAAATATGCAACAGCTATTTCTTACATTTTAGCCCATAGTTCTCTGCTAAAATAAATCCTAGGAAAATAATTTCATTTCCATGAAAGCTTTGACAACTTTCCCTTACAGTTTTCTCTTCCATATAGGATAGTTACTTGTATTGACATTTAGTAATTTTTTAAAAGTATTCATATTTGTGTATAGTTAGGTTTTCATTTAATTTTACAGGTATTCATTCATGCAATAATAGTTCCCTGGTATTAGTGATAAGGATATTAATAAAAGAACAGACAGAAAATGTAAAAGAAATGGATGAATTAGAAAATACAACAGTTGATTCTTCAGTAATACCCATCAAATAGACAAATTTCTGGTAAGTCTGAGTGGGGAAGAGGAAACAGCACTCCCTGCTCTAATGACCTTAGGTATGCATGTGCATAAAACTGTTAAGGGCTGGCCGAGTGGCGCATTGGTTAAGAGCTGGCTTGGGATGCCAGAGGGCCCCGGTTTGGATCCCACATATGAGGGCCAGTGACACTGCCCTNGGTACGTTCCATCTCAAAAGTTTGCTGACTCCTGGAAGAGCCAATCCTGTCCCTCACAACAATTTAAAAATTATTCGAGACCCATAAATATATTTTTACATAATTACCATTATGTGAATAATATCCTTTAAAATTTTATAAATGAAACTATGATAGTTTTATTTTCATTTTCAATTTTACTTCAGAGCCACATGTACATACCCACAGAGCTACATGTGGCTCGCAAGCTGCAGTTTGCTGACCCCTGGTGGCTTTTCTGTCTCAAAAGTTTGCCAACCCCTGGTCTAGATAATACTGCAGGTCAATCTAGCCATGCACTTCCCCCAGAACTCAACCCAGCAATGATCATCTTCAGGTTTGAGCTATCGAGTAAAAAAAAATAAAAAATAAAAAAATTAAACATTCCATAGATAATCCCAAATTTATCAAAAGAAGGAAGTTACCTGCAACACTTCTCTCCATTTTCTTCACAGCATGTTTTAGAATTTCCATGATTACCCAAAATGAGCTTTTCAATGTGAGAGAAGGATATCCGCCATGTTTCTTCTTAATTTCCAAAAGAAAAACAGAAAAGTACTTTATCAAGAATGTCAATATACAAACAACACAATAGTTAAGTAATTTCCTTCATTAAAATATTATTCTGAAAAATTTCTAGGTGGACATAGACTAAAAGAAGTGAACAGGCCGGCCCAGTGGCTCAGTTGGTTGAGCTCGCTCAAGAGTGTGAGCTCTGAGCAACAGGGTTGCCGGTTCAATTCCCGGCCCAAGCTGAGCGGCCTGAGCTGAGATACTGCAGGACAGCTCAGCTAAAAGAAAACAAAAAAAAAATCAACAACAAAAAAACTTAACATATAAATAATGTGATTACATATTAAAAGAAGTCATTGAAGCAAACAATGGACCAAGGTAGGAATAAATGGGTGAAGAGGTTAGAGCTGAGTATAGTTCGTGATGGTAAGATGTATTACCTTCTACATATTGTTAAATTCAGTTTGTTAATATTTGTTTCACTAATAATTTGAATCAATGGATTCAAAAATTTTTTAACCATCCTTGCAAATTTTGATATTCATGTAAAATGAACTAGGAAACATTTCCTTTCTTTCTATTCTATGGAAGAGTTTGTGTAAGATTAAAATGATCTCCCCCCAGCTGCTCCCCAAGCTTTACTACCATGGCTAATAGCGCTTTTTTTTTTTTAAGAGTTTATTGGGGAATTAAGGAAGGGGAACAGCCAAGTTGTTGTCCTTCAATCTTAGTTGTGGAGGGTGCATCTAGCTCAGCTCCAAGCCCAGTCACCATCTGGCCGACAGTTGGCAGCTCATGGCCGCTCAGCTCAAGGTGCCATGTTCAATCTCAGTTGCTTGTGGGCGTAGCCTACCATCCCATGCAGGAGTCGAATCACGTGTTCTCACCAGCTGAGCCATCCTGCCACCTGTTGGCAGCTCAGCAGCAGCTCAGCTCGGGGCACAGCATCACTGGCCCATGTGGGAATTGAACCGGCAACACTGTCGCTCAGAGCTCGCACTCTTAACCAACTGAGACACTTGACCAGCTCTTGCTAAGAGCTTTTCAAGCTCAGACTATCTATTGCCTCATTGGTTTTATACCAGAAATGGACGATTGGTTTATAATTTAAAAATCAATCAATATAATCTGTCACATTAACAGAATCAAGAAGAAACATGATCATCTCAATAGAAGCAGAATATACAGCTAATAAAATTTAACATTCATTCATTTAAAAAAACAACTCAGCAATTTAAATCTAGACAGAAACTTGATCTGATCAAAGACTTTCAAAACACAATAACATGACAATATAAGGTAAAAAACTGAGGTTTTTCCTTTGAAATCAGGAAGGCAGGATGTCTGCTTCCCCTATTTCTGTTCAACATGCACTAGCTATCCCAGCAAATATAGTAAGGGAAGGAAAAAGAAGATTATAGCATTGGAAAGGGAGAAACAAAGCTATCATTATTACTATTGGGTTGTTGGAAAAGTCATGACGTATTTTTTCTCTGATTTTCATTGCAAAAATGCATCATGACTTTTCCGACAACCCAATAGGTGGCACAATTTGCATAAGTAGAAAATACAAAAGAAGCTGGGTAACAGGTATACATGTGAGTTCATGTGGTCTTCACTCTACTTTTCTATTGGTTTAAAATTTTCATACTAAAAAGTTATAATTGCTTATGAGTAAATCTAATAAAAGATATACAAAATTTCTGTGGAGAAAACTCTGTACTAGAGGAAATCGTAATAAATGGAGGTGTGTACCTTTCCATGAAGTGGAAGACTCCTTATTGTAACTATATCAAGTCATCCCAAATTTATCTATAGACTCAAGATACTCCCAATAGAAATTCCAAAAAATGTTTTTGTGGAACATGACAAGATAATACCATAATTTTTATGAAAATACAAAGGATCAAGAATATCTAAAACACTCTTGAAGAAAGACAAAGTGGGAGAACTTACCCTATCAGATATCAAGACTTATAAAGATACATTATGTATGACACTATGGTACAGTGCAAGAGTAGACAAAGATTTTAATGGGACAGAATTAAGAGTGTAGTAACAGGAGCTGGGCTGCCGTGGGTTGCTGGCGACGGCGTAGGCCCCTGCTGCAGTGCCCCTGCTGCAGTGGGTTGCCATGGGCTACCGTGTGTAGCCAGCAGCCAGCGTGAGCGGCCAGCAGCCGCAGTGAGCGGCCGTCCAGAAGCCAGCNCAGCATCTCAGCTGCGGAGGGCAGCGTCACTGGCCCTCATATGTGGGATCCGAACCGGGGCCCTCTGGCGTCCCAAGCCAGTTCCCAACCATCGCGCCACTCGGCCGGCCCCAAACATTTTTTTTATAAGTAGAAAGAGTACACTCTACAATAATGATAAAAAGTATAGTATAGTAAACAAATTCATAGACCAGTAACAGACATGTATTATCATTATCAAGCATTACGTGTACACTTTGATATGACTGACAGCACAGTTTACAACAGCGTCACCACAAACACACGAGTAATGCATTGCACTACATTACCATGACTGATAGGAATTTTTCAGCTCCATTATAATCTTATGGGACCACCGTCATACTCGTATATGTGGTCTGTCATTATGTGGCACGAGTGTATATAAAATATATAAGGAACTTCTACAAAACAATGAGAAAACATTCATTAAAATAGCCATAAAGAAAATGTGCAAAAATATAGGAATAGGAAAAAGTGAACAACAGTTGCCTCTAGCTTAACCACTGCCTGAGCACAGACAAGAGAGGGTGACATTTTATTCCATACCCACTTCTTTGAATTATATACTATGTGTATGTACTGCCTTTTCAGAAATACATATAAAAGTGTTACTAAAAATAAAAATAAGAGAAAATAAGTTATGTTTTATACTTAGCCACACATTAAATTTCCCAATATTTTCCTATAAGATTATGAATTTCCTGACACTTGTGGAGACAATGTAGAACTTATTTTTTCATTTCCTTACCTATCTTACTACATTGCTTCCAAACGTTTGTGCATTGAACTAAGCCTGCCAGATTTATGTAAGCAACGATCGTTTCTAATATTGTCTCTTGTAACCTTCCACACATTTGTGCTCAGTGAAAAGTGGTGTTCAATAAGTGCTTGATGAATGTAAGGTAATAGGTATTCTGTCCTTTTCATTCCAACCTGATAAAGCTTTTAGATCTTTTTTTTGAAATTAAAGTTTATTGGGGTGACAATTGTTATTAAATTACAGCTTCTAAATTTTATTTATTTATCTTTTATTAAGATTTTATTGGGGAATTGGGGGAGAGGAACAGCATTGGGGAATAGGGGAAGGGGAAGAGACAAGTTGCTGTCCTTTTGGTCTTCAGTCTAGTTGTGGAGGACGTCGCTTCACTGGCCCATGTTGGTATTATCACTGTGCTCTTCCTGGGTGAGGCAGTCGCTCGCCGGCCATTGGACAGCTGCTCACGGCAGCTCATGCCAGCTGCCAGCCACTCACAGTAGCTCATCGTAGCCCACTGCAGCAGGGGTTGCAGCCTATGCCGTCTCCAGCAACTCACAGCAGCCCAGCTCCAGGTCGAGCTGTTGTTCACCATCTTAGCTGAGGGCAGAGCATCACTGGCCCTCATGTGGGATCCGAACCAGGGCCCTGCTGCTCAGAGCTGGCGTCCCAAGCCAACTCTTAACCAACACACCACTCAGCCGGCCCAGCTTTTAGATTTTAAATACTCCTTTTGCTTTGTATTCCTTGAGTAATCGTTTTCCTAGGATAATCAATCCTTTTATGCTCATTAGAGTTTATTAAGACAAACTGAGCTGAATAATTAGTTACATGCATTTTCATCAGTCATTGCTGTGAAAAGTTTCAAACATCCCAATTATTGTAAAGTCACTGTAATTCTTGATTCTTTTTAAAAATATAATTTCAAACTTCATCAAAAACTGGAAATCCATTATTTTTTTCATATTCTATTTGCTTTGACAGAAATTCTTTACTCGCTCTATCAATAAGGTCTCGAGAGAACAGATTGAATCCAGGAATAAAATAATGCTTAAGATCTTCTGTCCTGAGGCACTGAAGAAAGTATTCCACACACCGATCAAAGGAGACCTCTAGGTCCTTGGGTAGCCAATCATCATCACTTGGGGCCTGGGTACATGTGTGAAAGAAGGCAGTTTTCACATGATACGAACAGAATTTTTTCAGGTTCTTTCGCTTTTCAAACTTGTTTTTCAATTGTTCTAAAAGATATTTCATTAGTTTTAAACAATCTTTCCTGTTGAATAAAACACAAAACCATTTATTTTTACTTATTACAACCTGCTTCATTCCACAAAGAGCATTAAGCATGTTACAGGAAAAACATATAAAGATACAATAAACAATGAAGATATATGCCAGGGGAGCCAAAAAAATGTATACACATGACTCGTGTTCATCTTTTGTTATCGGTATATACTATTACAATTATAATATGGTTTTTTTCCTTTCTTAAAATGTATATACATTTTTTTGGCAGCCTCTGTATATATAATTATAGTCACTCTAAAACTTCATTATTTTTTTCAAATATATGCTTTCAATTTCAAAAACATATTTTTCTTCCCTCTTCCCCATTCCTAGCTTAAATATTTTATTCTATCAGGATTAATTCAACTATATGAAACTGGAAGATATTTGTATTATTCACCCAGTTACTTAGTATTTAGAAAAATCTTGTTTTAACTTTTATACAATGATTTTGCCTTATTAGGCTACAAATATTTACATTAGTCCAGATATTTCATAGAAAATTTTTCATGTTTTTAAAATTATTTAGCCTTATCAGCAATATAGTTCTCTTGATGCTGGTTTCAAAGCCTGTGAATGAAGCCTTGAAGAACCTCCATGTTATGTGTTCTTGTTTCGTATTCTCGTTATGTTATGTGCCTGCATGTTATATATTCTTGTTTTGACTTTAAACTTTTGAGACCCTTATACTGGACAACGTTAGAAACTGAGATTGAAAAGGAATTGTGCATTCAAGTTTAGCCAGTCAGTCCTTGGCCTTCAACGCAGACAAACCACCTCAAAGCAAGCACCAGTACCCAATAAGAGTGATCTCTTGGCACCATTATGTAACATTAATATTCATTACCTTGAAGTGGCCAGAATACTAAGACAATTGTCCTGGCTAATCATGGCTAGTGTTTACACTCTCTTACTCTGTTTTACTTTATACATCCATCTGATCCAGGTTCAGGACTATGCTCCCTGGTCTTGCCTTCTAACAACCTTTCCTTGGTCCGTGGGATCTGGCTTCCCGGGTTTCACGCTCACCCTCTAGATCAGGGGTCGACAAGTTGCGGCTCGCGAGCCACAAGTGGCTCTTTGGGTACGTTCCATCTCAAAAGTTTGCTGACTCCTGGAAGAGCCAATCCTGTCCCTCACAACAATTTAAAAATTATTCGAGACCNGGGAAGAGCGCAATGATGGTGCCAACTTGGGCCAGTGAAGCAACGTCCTCCACAACTAGACTGAAGAACAAAAGGACAGCAACTTGTCTGTTCCCTTGCCCCAATTCCCCAGCGCTGTTCCCATCCCCCAATTCCCCAATAAAAAAAATAATAAAAATAATAACTATTAAGAACACTGTAATACGTCAACAAATATGAATTCACAAGCTTGACTGTATTTTCCTAAGTTACCCAAATTAACTGAGGTGGTTAAGCTGAATAGACCAAACAGAAGAAACATGAAAGGCAATCAAGGGCCTTCAACAAGAGGGTAAATCGTGCACACCAGAACTTTGAAAAAGATGAGTTTCAAAACGCATTCTCTAAAGCTAGCATAGCTGATATCAAAACTGAAACATAACTTTAAATCCATTCTCACATAAAATCTCTAGAAAATAACAGCAATTTGAATATTGCAATGGAATAAAATGTAAACACTAGGCAGAATGAGGCAGTTCTAGCTATACAAATGGAATGATTTGAAAATAAAGTGAAAAATGCTTTATTAGACTATAGTTGTCCCCCTGTATCACAGGGGATTGGTTCCAGGACCCCACCCCATCCTCCATCCTCATGGGTACCAAATCCATGGATGCTCAAGTCCCCTATATAAAATGGCATATTTGCATATAGCAACCTACACACATCCTCCTGTATACTTTAAATCATCTCTAGATTACTTATAATACCTAATGTAAATACTGTGTAAATAGCTGTTATATTGTATTGTTTAGGGAAAATTACAAGGAAACTTTGTACATTATCAGTACAGATGCAACCATTGTAGGCCTAACTACATAGTATTATATACGTCAGCAACAATATAACTTTTTTCAAATATTTTTGATCCACTGTTGAATGAGTCTGTGAATGCGGAAACTGCAGATACAAAACCAACTGTGTATGTGTACATATAAGCATGTTCTTAAAAGGTTATATAAGAGGTATCTGTGATTGCTTTTTGGAAGGTAAATGGGTCTGAGTAATTGGAGTGGAAATACTTTACTTTCACTGTCCTTAAGTACTTTTGGAGGTTTCTTTTTAGCATTTGCATATATCACCTGTCAGAAAAAATTGAACAGTAAGAGGAAATACATTCATAATATAAAAATCACAAACACCTACCAAAAAGTATGTAATACGAATAAATTTTTGTAAGAAATGTTTTATGACATGAACATTTAAAATAAGTAAAACATACTATCATTAATATGTGTTATAGAAAGGTTTTCAGTGAAGGTGGGCTAGGCTAACAGCTAGGAGACCACCTTCTTAAAACAGTTAAATACAAAGCCTTTGGTACAGGGTTTCTTTTGGGGGTGATGAAAATGTACTTGAATTACATAGTGGTAATGGGTACACCAATTTTGAATATACTAAAAACCACTGAATTGTACATTTTAAATGGATGAATTGTATGTTATGTAATTTATATCTTAATAGAGTTGTTTTTTTAAAAGTCTTCTTAAAAGCAAAATAGTGGGCAGGACAGTAAGGAACTAGTAATCCAAGAGTCCAAGAGAGTGAAGCACAGCACAGGCAATGCCAAACCCTTTTGGGATGTTTGATGACCCTATTCTGCCAATCCAGTGGGGAGAGGGGTAAGGTGGCATCTTCCTAGGCCAAACTAAATATTCAGACTCACAATACCACGAACAGCCACGCTTACATCAGATTCACTCAGGAGTCTATGAGACAGGAAACTCAGCTTGCCATCAAGGCACTGTCAGGTGTTCATGGGAGTAGCCCTCATGTAAGTCCATATAACCATCCTGGAGCTATAGTCTCATTGATGCTCTCAGGTGACACTTCAGAGACCAGAGACTAGATCCACCTTGCTGGGTATGGGGTCCACCTTGGCTTGGAAGCTCCATGACGCAAAGGAGCCAGTATCTCTTATAACAACTTCATGGTCACAGATTACCATACTGAAAAACTGAATTTTGATTTTGGTGACAAAAAAAAAAAAAAAGAAAAAATCAAGAACCAAGGTCCACTTGAGTTGAAAAATTTAAAGAACACCCTCTTCACATTAAATTAGGACACCAAAAGGCTATCACCTTAAGGCAAGGTAAAACAAAAGTAAACCTACTTACATCTTTCTGCAAGCAAGGTGACCCTGGCACTTAGAAGTGTAGGAGTCAGAATGAAAAGTGAAAAATAACATTGAGAAGTGTTGTCCCAGTTTATATAGATGGGAAGCCCATGTTCACATTGACTGTGTAGTTCAAGAAGCTTCCAGAAATAATCGTGATTTGAGATGCTTCATTCGCTGATTGCTAATCTCCCCCAGAAGCCTGGCAAATGCAAACAAATCCTCTGTAAAGGAAGGCACCTTTCTACGAGGCCAAAAAGAATCTCCACAAATAATTCTTCAAGAATAATAAATAGGAGCCGGCCGAGTGGCGCATTGGTTAAGAGCTGGCTTGGGATGCCAGCAGGCAGGGCCCCGGTTCGAATCCCACATGAGGGCCAGTGACACTGCCCTTTACAGCTAAGATGCTGAACAACAGCTTGACCAGGAGCTGGGTTGCCATGAGTCGGCAGCGGCGGCGTAGGCTGCAGCCCCTGTGGCAGTGGGTTGCCATGGGCTACTGTGTGTGACCAGCAGCCAATGTGAGTGGCCAGCAGCCGGTGTGAGCTGCCGTCCAGAAGCCGGCGACCGATCTGCCTCACCCGGGAAGAGCGCAATGATAATACCAACATGGGCCAGTGAAGTAACGTCCTCCACAACTAGACTGAAGAACAAAAGGACAGCAACTTTTCTGTTCCCCTTCCCCCAATTCCCCAACGCTGTTCCCCTCCCTCAATTCCCCAATAAAATCTTTAAAAAAAAAGAATAGTAAATAGTACTCAGTAAAAAAAATAACCATGCACCACAAAGGAGAACCCGAAGAAACAATAGAAACAGCCATAGTAATCTACAACAATTGAAATTATCAGATTATAAAACTATGATTACTATTAAATAAACAACACAGGCTTCAAAATACCTGCCAGAAATAGGAAACTATAGGAAGCAACATAGCAGGTGAGACCAAGAACCAGATAAAACTTCTAGAAATAAAAAAACATATACAATAAAAATTTTCAAACTCAGTGACCACAGATTAAACCAAAAAAGTGGAATGATATTATTGAAGCCAGGGGATAGATATAAGAATATGATATCCTAATTTTGTATATATATCTATATCTATACCTATATAGATATAGATATAGATATAGATATAGATAGATATAGATATAGATATAGATATAGATAGATATATTCATAATAAAAATAATTTTTAAGGATGAGTTAACCAGAGGATTAGACATAATTGAACACTGAATAAGCAAACTAGAAGGTAAATCAGAATCCAAATTGCAACAGAAAGACAAAAAAGATGGAAAACACAAAAGAGGGTTAGACAACGGAAAATTCCTTAGAAGTGCTAACATACATTTAACTAGAGTCCCAGGGAAGAGAAAGACATTAGGGCCAGGCCAATATTTAAAGAAAAAATGGCTGAGAATTTTCCAGAACTGATGAAAAATAGCCACAGAATCAAGCTCAATGAATCTCATGCAGGATAAATAAAAAGATATACACAATTATACATATCATAATGAAATCCCAGAATACCAAAGACAAAAATACTAAAATCAGCCAGAGAAAAATATTAAGTTAATAATGCCATCTCTCTGGGTAGAGGAATTATAAGCAATTTTAACTTTCTTCTTTACACTTAAATGTGAGCATCTGATTTTATTACATATTACTTTTATTTATTTGTTTATTTATTTATTTATTTATAAAGATTTTATTGGGGAATTGTGGGAGGGGAACAGACAAGTTGCTGTTGTTTTGTTCTTCAGTCTAGTTATGGAGGACGTCGCTTCACTGGCCCATGTTGATATTATCATTGCACTCTTCCTGGGTGAGGCAGTTGCTCGCCAGCCATTAGATGGTTGCTCACAGTGGCTCTTGGCAGCTCACGTTGGCTGCCAGCGGCTCACGGTAGCTTACAGCAGCCCACTACAGCTCCACTGCAGCCTATGCTGTCGCCAGTGGCTCAAGCAGCCCAGCTCCAGGGCGAACTGTTGTTCACCATCTTAGCTGTAGAGGGTGCAGCGTCACTGGCCCTCATGTGGAATCCTAACCGGGGCCCTGCTGCTAAGAGCTGGCATCCCAAGACAACTCTTAACCAACCGCCACTTGGCCGGCCCACATATTACTTTTAAATGGACACATATTACTTTAAAAATTTTCATTTTTATCAAAAAGTCATATGTGCATGCATTGTAGTATACAGAAGCAAATAGCTCTACAAAGCTTATTTTAAAAAGTCCCCAGCCCTCACTCTTCTTCATTTTCCATTACCAAGATGCAACCATTTCATCTTTCAGCCATTTTTAAATAACATGCTAACATTACATTTTCTTGGTTTTTCAAATTTGATATTTCTACTGATTTCCCACTACAAGAGAGATAATTCAGCTCTTGTGATGATCAAACTCTTAGGGTGGTCCTGTCCCATAACCCCCCACCTTCTGAGGTTCATACTTAGGTATAAATAATTTAACCTAACTCAAAGATGGGTCTTGCTTTTGCTGTTGGCTTCTGGGAGATAATCACTAAGCCCTTGAAACATGCCAGAAAGTCTAACAATGTGATTTTTGGTGTGCCTTTGGGTCATACCACTTGGCTTCTAGAGGGGTTGGAGACTGAAGTTAGACATGTGGGCAACCAACCAATGAGCTCTGATAAAAACTCCAGATACTGGAGCTTAGGTGAGCTCCCCTGGTTGGCATTGGCAATATCCCATGTGTATTATTATACGTTGATGACAAGAGAATAATGCATCTGTGATTCCACAGGAAAAGAACAGAAGCCCGATGTTTGGTACCCTCCTGGACTCTGGTCTATGCAATTTTTCCCTTGGTTAATTTTAATCTGTACCCTTACCCTGTAATAAACTGTAACCATGAGTACAAAGGTTTCAGTGAGTTCTGTCTTTCCAGTGAATCATCAAACATGAGAGTGATACAGGGAATCTCCTGAAACTATAATTGGTGGCAGAAGCGACGGTGGACTTCTTTTCCCCTTAATGGTACAGTTGGATAAACTGACACAACACCCTTGAGTGATTCTCCTCCCTTTTAGTATGCTTCCAACCCACTTAAATATGGTAAAGGCGATGGGATGTCCATGATTATGTGTGTGTAATTATGTTTGTTAAAGAAGGCTGTAGCGCCCCTCTTGCTGGAGTCTCTCCCTCCCTTGCTGATTTTGAAGTAAGTCGCCATGTTATGAGCCGCCAATGCTGGGAGATTCACATGGCTAGGAACCAAAGGCAGTTTCTATCAGCTGAGGACAACCTCCATCCAAGTCAAAAATATGCTGATGTCCTCAGTCTTAAAACTGTAAGGAACTGAATACTGCCAACAAAAGGGGTTCTTTTTCCAACAAAAGGGGTTCTTTTTCCAGCCATGCCTCAGATGAGACTACAACCCCGGCTGACACCTTGATTGTAGCCTTGTGAGACCCTGCACAGTGCCATGCCTAGAATCTTGACCCGCTGAAACAATGAGATAATGTGTTACATCACTGAGTTTGTGGTAACTTGTTATGCAGCAATAGGAATCTAATACAATCCAACCGCCTCCACCACCACTATCGCCACACGAGCTTGCAGCCTGTTGCCCTATCCTCGCCATATAATTAATCATAATTTTTATAAGATTAATAGTCAATGGCTATGTTACTTTGACTTCATAAATACTACAGGTGGACAATATTCTCAAATCAGACTATGGTTACTTTTCTTTTGCACACATTCGTTTTTTCCTGGAGTTAAAAGTAGCTTGAATTTTTTTGTTTGCCTAGTTTTCTATTTATTTATCATTCATTGTCCCCAAAACTCTCCTCCAAAGGTGTAACTTTTCTCTTAGTATGTTCAAACATAGTAGGTTGTTAAACAAGATATATAAAATACACAAACCATAAAAGAGAAGACTGATATATTCAACTACATTAAAAATTTAAAACCTTGTTTACTAAAAGAAACTAAAATGGTAAAGACAATCTACACAGTGGGGGAAGTTATTTGTTATGTAGGCAACCAACAAAGTGTAGTACTGTCATGCAACGCTTAACAGGGATATACTTGGAGAAATGCGTCATTAGGCAATTTCATCACTGTGTGAACATCACAGAGTGCATGTAACAAACTCAAATGGTGTAGCCTGCTACACACCTAGGCTGTATGGCATAGCCTATTGCTCCTAGGCTACAAACCTATACAGCATGTGACTGTACTGAGTAACTGTAGGCATTTGTATCACAATGGTATGTGTGTATCTAAATGTAAAAAAAAGTATATTAAAAATATGTTATAAAAGATAAAAAATGGTACACCTGTATATGGCACTTACCATGAATGGAGCTTGCATGACTGGAAGTAGCTCTGGGTGAGTGAGTGAGTGAGTGGTGAGTGAATGTGAAGGCCTAGGATATGACTGTCCACTACTGTAGATTTTATAAACACTGTACACTTAGGCTATACTAAATGTATAAAACATGAGACGAAATCAAGCACAAGAGAGAATAATGTAATTAAGAGACTCGGTAAACACAAGATTTATGAGGCTTCTGCCAATGTAACACAGCATACTGTTTTACAGCAAACATTTTTTTTTTAAAGATTTTTATTGGGAAATTGGGGGCATGGGAACAGTGCTGGGAAATTGGGGGAAGGGGAACAGACAAATTGCTGTCATCCTGTCTTCACTCTAGCCGTGGAGGCTGTCGCCCCACTGGCCCAAGTTGGCACCACCTTTGCGCTCTTCTCTGGCGAGGCAGATCAGTCGCCGGCCTCTGGACGGCTGCTCACTGCGGCTGCTGGCTGCTCACGCTGGCTGCTGGCTACACACGGTAGCCCATGGCAACCCACTGCCACAGGGGCTGCAGCCTACACGAT
>NW_017731512.1:2100282-2128299 GCF_001890085.2 Hipposideros armiger | reverse complement strand
CAGCCGCAGTGAGCGGCCGTCCAGAAGCCAGCGACTGATCTGCCACGCCCGGGAAGAGCGCAATGATGGTGCCAACTTGGGCCAGTAAAGCAAAGTCCTCCACAACTAGATTGAAGAACAGAAACGATAGCAACTTGTCTGTTCCCCTTCCCCCAATTCCCCAGCACTGTTCCCATCCCCCAACTCCCCAATTAAAAAAAAAAAAGAGTGTAGTAGCAGCAACACAATATATGGACAATGAATATATGGAAAAGGTGGCGTGGAGCTAGATGTGCTCATTGCTACTGTATATATCCATTTATGACATCCATTTATGTCATTCTGAAAAAGGCAAAACTTGAGATGATAAACAGATCAGTAGTTGCCAGAAGTATGGGATGGGGAGGGTAGAATAAGTGAAACACAGGGGGCTTTTTAGGGCAGTGAAACTATTACTTAAGGGTAGATACATGATACAACACATTTGTCAAAACCAGTAGAACTTTACAGCACAAATACTGATCCTTAATAGACGCAAACTTTAAAAAAATCATTTAGGAGGTCCAGGGTTCCCAGGAAATAATGCACACTGTGAAAAGGGTCTCTGTGTTACAAATGAATAAAACAACCTTCCTGAAAGGGGTGGGGACAACAGGTGCTGACCTAAATTACTATGGAAATGGGGTCTGTGAGACTGAAGGCAAGAGAACTGTACATAAGCACTGTACTCTAGTTGATAATTGTTTCCCACGGGGGAATGGGTTTACAATTCTGAAACAACTATACATGTATACTGGAACTGAACAATTAAGTAAATGGATGGCAGATGTGGGAGTCAGGTTTTTCACTGTTGGAAAGAGAGGTTACAGATAGCAAGGAGAAAAAGAATGATCCATGTGGCAATGGATTATAGTTAGAGACAGTATAAACTCATGTATAACTTAATACAGATACAGGTGGTTAATAAAAAATCTTTATAGATATGTGTATACACTGAGGTTAGTAAACATATATATAATTCCTTGTTTCTTCAGGTGAGAGGGTTGGCTCCCTAGTAACAGGGCACACATACACATAGAATCCAGATCTTGGTTTCTAGTACATTCTCCAATAAAAAGATCCAGGGTTCCTTGGAAAAAACGGCTGATTCTAGGACAGATGCAGGAAATATACAAGATGAGCGTGGAGCATCTTGTAGTGCCAGAATGTGAGTTAGTGCTCAAAACAAAACAAACAAACAAAAAAACCCTACAATTATGGGGGGCATGTCCAAAAGACAGAGGAGCTAATTCAAAGGGCTCCTAAAGGCCAAAGCTGGAACAATTGAAGCAATAAAATTAATAAAGTAGTATTGGAATACAGTCCAAAATACAAAACAAATATCCACGAGCCCATATTGATATAAATTATTAAGTAAATTAATAAATGGAGGAGAGAAATTTCCCATGGAGAAGAATTCCCAATAATTTGTGTAAATACTCTGACCTTAAAGAGGTGGGGCATAACCCCCCACGCCCTAAGTGTGAGCTGTGCACAGTGGCCTCCTATGAAATAGTACAGTATGAAAAGGTGGTGGAGAGAGTAACAGTGGAGAAACCTGACAAACACTACCTCACTCAGGTGATCAAAGTCAACATAAACAGTGCTAAGTTATGTTCACAGCATGTACCCTAAATATGATGTGATGAAAACGGCACTTTACCTGTCGGTCTTCCTCGCCAAAACCCAAAACTCCAGTCTAATCACAAGAAAAACACCAGATATGGGCCATATGAGGGACATTCTACAAAAGATCTGACTAGTACTCCTCAAAACTGTCAAGGTCATCAAAAACAAGCAAAGGCTGGGCTGGCCGCATGGCTCAGTTGGTTAAGAGTTGGCTTGTGAGAGCGAGATCTGAGCAGCAGGGCCTCTGGTTCGGTTCCCACATGGGCCAGTGACGCTGCACCCTCTACAGCTAAGATGGTGAACAACAGCTCGACCTGGAGCTGGGCTGCCGTGAGTGGCTGGTGATGGAGTCGACTGCAGTGGGCTGCCGTGAGCTACCGTGAGCAGCCGGCAGCCGGTGTGAGCTGCTGTGAGCGGCCGTCCAAAGGCTGGTGACCGACTGCCTCATCCAGGAAGAGCAAAATGATTACAATACCAACATGGGACAGTAAGCGGCATCCCCCACAACTAGACTGAAGAACAGAAGGACAGCAACTTGTCTGTTCCCCTTCTCCAATACCCCAACGCTGTTCCCCTCCCCCAATTCCCCAATAAAATCTTAAAAAAAAAACAAGCAAAAAAAACAAGCAAAGGTTGAGAAACTGTCAGTCAAGATGAGCCTAGGGAGACAGGATGACTAAATGTAATGTGGTGTCCTACATGGGATCTTGGAACCGAAAAGGGACATTAGGTAAAAACTAAGGAAATCTGAATAAAGCATGAACTTTAGTTAACAATAGCTTGTTGACACTGTTCGTTAATTGTGACAAATGTACTGTTCGTTAATTGTGACAAATGTATATCAAATTAATGTAAAATGTTAATAATGGGGAAATAGGTATGGGGTATATGGGAACTCTCTGTACCATTTTTGCAATTTTTCTGTAAATATAAAACTATTCTAAAACTAAAAGTTTATTTTTTAAAACTGCATTAAGATGTCATTTCTCACTTACTGAATTATTGGCAAAAATTCCAAAGTTTAACAAGTTCTGTTGATAAGGCTGAGGGTGAAATATGTACTTTGCACATTGTTGTGAAAATGCAAATAGAACAATTCCTTATGGAGGCGATTTTGGCAATACCTAGCAAAATTACATATGGCTTTACTCTTTGACCAGCTGTAAAAATAGACTGTAAAAAGGAATGGGTGCTATTTCTACATAGTTATGGAGTAATAGCCAAGATATCTTATTAAGTGAAAAAAGGAAGGTATATTTTTTATCTTAAAAAAGGGGGTAGCATGTATTTATTTATATTTTTTTAAAGTGAAAGGTAAACTAAAAACAAGAATTTCCAATCAGGGAAGGAGGGAAGATGGCAAAGGAGACATGAATGGAGGCTATGTTTCTCTAAGAGCACCTTTTTCTTAGCTTTGACTTTAGAACCATGTGAATGTTTTATAAATTTATAAAACAAAATAAAATATTTAAGTCCAGTATCTAAAACTAGAAACCATAATGAAACAAATGAATTTAATTATGTTGAGTTAGGCAGCTTAACCAGCTGGAGAAATTTTTCAAGTGAGTTTAAACTTGATATTTTGATAAGCTTGGTACTTTGTTCTTTTACCATAAGAATAAAAGAATATCTTCAACTGTAAAGATATCTTCAACTGTTGTTTTTTTTTAATAATTATACTCTTGGTTATAATACTAGTATTATTATTTTGAAATGGATAGGTAGAAAGATTTTAAAATTTTTTCAAATTTTAAATTAAAAATCAAATAAATTATATTTTAAAAAAATACATCTTCTGAGACAAGGAAAATTCCTAGTAAAATGTTTAGAAAGAGAAAAGCAAAAACAGGTATTATAAGTGTCCTCAATCTAGTCCAAGTATTTTCATTGCTAATCTGCCCCTTTGTTCAGTCACTCAGGTACATGTACACACACACACACACACACACACACACACACACACACACACACACACACACACACACACACACACACACACACACACACACACAGACACACACGCGTAGGGTTTTGCCTGAATATAGATAATCTGGAGTAATGGGGATGGAGAACCACAGTTAAGGGTTAACAGAGAGCAAAGGTCAGTTGAGCACCCCTCACCAGCCTCCACTTTCATCTTAATACAAGCATGTGAGGAACTATCCAACCACATTGGTTTTTGTACAGCCACAGGGCCAATGAAAAACTCTTATCTCTAAACTGATTTGTTTCCCAATCTTTCCCAAGATGTTTGTTAGAGGGCCAGCAAGAAGGTGGTATGGTTCCTGTTGAGATTTTTGTATCACATACAGTAAGGGTTTCTTGGGGCAGCCATTCTAGAAATTGTGCAGGGGTGCAACTCCGCATTGCAGGAAGCTATGTTCCTTTTACAAAACCATGAATAATGATACATGCAATTCCCTCTTACAAACAACTTTTCTTGCAGAAAATACATATACCAGTTATATATGCAATATACCAAGTTATGGTGTGTGTCCACAAAAACACAAGCCATCAATCTAAGCATGACTGACTATTTCTGGGATTTGTTCAGTAATACTCATTTATAACTGGGTTCATTTGTTCTGTGGCCTCCTTCAATTTCCCTGGAGTCCAACAGTAGTAAGTACCAAAAATCCTTATTAACTTTATGAGAGAAAAAGAAAATAATCAGCTAATTTTTTCTGCCAGCTGAGAAAACATCACCATTATTCAGTTTTATCTATAGACTAACTTGGCCCAGTTCTCAGAACTTGACTGTTACCCAAGAACACTGCCTGAAAACCTGTCCTGACCTGAGGCTGGAGTACACAGGCGAGAAGGAGATCTAATCATTGTGTGCCACTGCAGCTAAGGCTGCAAAGATCTTCTAGCTGCATGGGGAGCAGTGGAAGGTGAAGGAAAGAGAGAAATATGGTTGGGAATGAGAGTCCAGGCTCTGATGATCATAGTAATTTGGGGTCTGACAATTAAGTTTGCAAACTCATCCCAGGAAAAGTGCTACATAACTCATCGCTGAATATCACTACAGTCATCTGCGAAGTACTCCCCTTGGGAAGCTACGCACTAATGCCCGTGCCTAGTGCACCCTTCAAAGCAATTTTGGAACTCTTTTTCTGGAATGGCCATCAGAGCTGTGGTCATATTACTCTTGATGTCCTGAATGTCATAAAAATGTCTTCCTTTCAATATTTCCTTTATCTTCAGGTAAAGAAAGAAGTCATTGGGGCCAGGTTAGGTGAGGAGGGAGGGTGTTCCAATAGTTATTTGTTTACTGGCTAAAAACTCCCTCACAGACAGTGCCGTGTGAGCTGGTGCATTGTCGTGATGCAAGAGCCATGAACTGTTGGTGAAAAGTTCAGGTCGTCTAACTTTTTCACGCTGCCTTTTCAGCACTTCCAAATAGTAAACCTGGTTAACTGTTTATCCAGTTGGTACAAATTCATAAGAATAATCCCTTTGATATCAAAAAAGGTTAGCAACATTGTTGCAACAAGTTTGGGAACTTAATTGTCAGACTACATATATAACTGCCATAAATTGAACTAGGGATTTTACATATGTCTCATTTTTATCTTCCCAGAATCTTTTAAGTAGCTTTGATTATTAACCTAGTGTACATGTGAGCAAACAGGTTTAGAGAGCCTTGGTAATTAGCCCAAGATCACATAGCTAGTAGGAGAAGAAGCCACATGGTTCAGACCCTAAGCAGTCTGACTCCAAAGCCAGTACCGCCCTTCTTTATTAAAATTAAACCAAAAGGATAACATTCAAATGTGAGTTAGTAGACATTTTAAAGCTAAGTATTTGCTATCACTACTACGACTATGCCCTTTTCAAGTCCATCTCTCACCAAACTCCCATCTTGGGCCTATTTAGCCTAACGGCTCTTGAAATGCCAAAAGCAATTTTTTATTTCCCCAGTATGTAACATTAATGCATCTTTTTTTTTTTTTTTTTTGGTGCACCGTTCCCGGAAGTACTGCAATACCAGGTAGACGCGCGGAGTGGACAGAGCAAGCTCCTATTCCATCTCCCAACTCCAAAAATCCATTTAATATATTGTCCTCGGATAGAGGATGTATCAGATATTAAACGGATAAGACCAGATACTACACTTGATCTTAGCCAAAAGGCCAAGAAGCGATTAACGCATCTTTTATATGTCTTTAAATTAACCTTCACATTCAAGATACCTTGAAAACTATTGCCATCCTTTGCATGCTTGGGTACCACATAATATGGCTTTAGTTTTAGATCATTCCTAGCTTTTCTTCCAAGCCATGTATTGACAGGTAGGCCTTCCTGGGTGTTAGCTGGCCAGCTGCCTTCTACTTCCAAAGCCAAGATTAAATCCACAGATATTTCTTTGGGTTCTCTAATAAGAAGTGTTACAGCAGGGCACCCGAGCTTCTTCCTCTCCAAAATGACATCTGTATCTGTTTAAACATATAAAAGGGAAGAAAGCATTTATCAATCTAATTTTTTCAAAAATATATGGAAAATAAAATAACTATAATTGGAGATCTATAAAGTGCTAAGGTGAAAATTAGTTCTGAAGCGGAAACTGATCCCCAAGGCAAAGTGTTTTACTCATTTAACCGATATTTATTGAAATCTATCATGGCGGGGAAGCAGTGTCAAGATTCTGTCTGGCATATATGATGAGGAGCCCCTTAAGATTTTGGGATTTGGGAGTGCTTTGATTAAATTTTCATTTAAATTAATTAATGGGAGTTTGGAAGGAAGCCTGGAGAAGAGACCAGATGAGCAGCAGGGAGGAGCAAGGTGATCAAGAAGACCAGAGGACAATGTGAGGGAGAAAAACAAAAGACCACAGGATGATGGGTGCCTGTGGTAGCACGGAGGCAGTGCGCATCAAGACAAGGAGCACCCCAGGTTCACTGCAGCGTTATTCACAATATATGGAGACAACCTAGGTGTCCGTCGATGGTGAATGGATAGAGATATTGTGGTATATACAGGCATACCTCAGAGATATTGTGGGTTCAGTTCCAGACAACTGCAATAAAGTGAGTCACATGAATATTTTGGTTTCCCAGTGCATATAAAAGTTACGTTTGCACTCTACTGTAGTCTACTAAAAAGCAATAGCATTATGTCTAAAAAAAATGTACAAAAAAAATAAAAATAAAAAAACAATGTACATACCTTAATTAAAAAATACTTTATTGCTAAAAAATGCTAACCATCATGAGCCTGTTTGAACAATGGTGTCGACAGGCTTGCTCAAAGCAAGGTTGCCACAAACCTTCAATTGTACAAAATGTAGCATCTGCAAAGTACAATAAAGTGGGGTGCAATAAAACGAGGTATGCCTGCATATACAATAGTATATATATTATTTAGCCTTAACAAAGAAGGTGATCCTGCCTTTTGTGACAACATGGATGAACCTGGAGGAAATAAGCCAGACACAAAAAGGCAAATACACATGATCTCACTTACATATGAAATCTTAAAAAGTAGTATGCACATAGCCAGAGAGTAGAATGGTGGTTACCAGTTGGGGAGGTGGGGAAAATGGGGAGATGTTGGTCAAAGGGAACAAAGTTGCAGTTAGGTAGGGTGAGTAAGTCTAGAGATCTAATGTACAGCATGATGACTGTCATTAATACCATCATCATGAGTATTGGAAATGTGCTAAGAGAGTAGATTTCAGGTACTCTCACCACATACACACAAAAAGGTAACTAAGTGAGATACATTAATTAGCTTGACTGTGGCAATACATAGTGAAATCACTATGTATATGTATGTCAAAACATCATGATGTTTAATGCATCTTAAATATACACAATTTTCTTTTTTAAAAAAAGAAAAAGGGGGCAACCAGGTGGCTCAGTTGGTTAGAGCATGTGCTCTGAACAACAAGGTTGCCAGTTCGATTCCCCATTGGGATGGTGGGCTGGGCGCCCCCGCACCCCCCACTCCTCGCAACTAGATTGAAAACGGCTACTGGACTTGGAGCTAAGCTGAGCCCTCCACAATTAGATTGAAGGACAACGACTTGACTTGGAGCTGATGGGTCCTGGAAAAAACACAGTTACCCAATACAAAAATAAAATAAATTTAAAAATTCAAATTAAAAAAAGAAAAAGGTAGCAGAAGTGAGAGCAATTAAACAGGTTCAAATCAACAGAACTGATAGATGGACTGAATCTGTGAGGTAAGGAAGGAGGTAGGAGTTCTGGAATGCCATCCTAGGATTTAGCCTGGGAAATGATTGATGTTGACTCCGTTCCTCAATATAGAATAAGCAGGAGGAAGAAAGGTTGAGCTAAGATGAATTTCATTTTAGATACACTGAGCTCTAGGTGCCTGTGGGACATCCAAGTGGAGATGGCCACTGGGCGGGTGGCTAAGGTGATCAGAAGTTCAGGAAAGGCCTCTAGATTAGAGATACTGGCTTTGGGATTTGAAGTTGTACAAACAGTTGTTAAAGACTACTCCCAGATAAGACTTCTGGAAGGGACCACAGTGAGAAAGAAGATAGAGCACCAAGGAGGAAATCCTAAAGAACACTCTAATTTTCTTATCACCAAATCTGCAGACCTATCCCTCTTACCTATTATATCCTTCTTCCTAGTACCACCGAGGAAGTGTCTACCATCTTTCAAAGGCCACCCCTGCACATGGCCTCTGGACCCTCGCCTTCTCAAGCACCTTGCTCCTTCAACTGTTCCTTCTCCTGCATCAGTGGCCTCCCCCTTCCTGCTGGATCATTTCTATCCTATCTGCATACAAAGCGTTCCAGTGTCTCTCATTATAAAATATACATCTCCTTTGACCCTTCACCTGCCACCTCCTCCTCACACTTGCGCATCTTTCTACTTCCTTCGCAGCCAAAACTTTCTGAAGCATTACCTACACATGCTATTTCTACATCTCTGCCCTGTCTCTCTTGTGTGCTCATGAGCCCCCGAAACTGCTAAGTCAAATTTACCAACAATCCGCACAAAACCAAAGACCAAATCCAACGGTTTTCTGGATGTCAGTAGCATTCTAAACACGGAACTACTCCTTCTGCAAAACACTCAGTCTTCTTTTGCTCCTTCTCTTCTCCCCAACCTTTAATGGGATCCTTTTCTTACCACTCCACTTAACATTACAATTCCCCCACCTCATCTGATCCCCAACACTCCCGATCCCGCTCACTTGGCTATACTTTTTCACCATGGGACTTACTACTTTTCAGTATACAAGATAATTAGGTTTTTCCATTTGTTAATAATTGTACCTGCCCTTATATGATTGTAAGATACAAAAGGGTGAAGGTCTTCATCTATTTATTCATTAATATATCCTAAACATCCAGAATACCTGTCACATTAGATAATCAACGAATGTTGATTAAACTATTGAATAAATGAATCTACACTTTCTGCATAGGTGATCTCATTCATTCCCAATGCCACTTACAGGTTGACAGTAGCCCAAATATATCCTCTGAACTCCAAACCCATAATCCAACTACATACTTGAAACAATCACTTTAACACATCACAGGAATCTCTAACTTAACATATCCAAAGCCAAATTCTTCATTCATTCCCCAAAACGTGTTCTTCCTATGTCCTTCCCATCTTAGAAAATAGCACAATCAATCTACACAGGGGCTCAATCCAGAAACCTGGGAGCCTTTTTCAATTCAATCCTCTCTCACCCCTACATTTAATTCCGAAGTGAGCACTGCTGATCTTGGATGTATCTGCTTCTCTCCATCCCCCGCACTTCAGTCATCTGTCATCTGAGCTATCATAATATTTTCCTTTCTAATCTCCTTATTTACCTTCCTATAATATCTTCTCCATAGAAGCCAGAGTAAACTTTTAAAAAAACAAAGCCAATCATTACTTCCTAATTAAAACCTGGCTTGTCAATGAACATGGAATAAAATCTCCTTTCCAGGACCCACAAGTCCTTGCCGAATCTGGTCCCTGAACCTCTTCAACTTCATTTCAGGTCACTCTTCCCCTTGTTCACATGGGCCTCTTTTAGTTCTTTGAGCTTGACAAGCTATTTTCCGTCTCAGGGCCTTGTTCCACCACCCATCTTGCTACTTCTCTCAGTTTGTTCACTGTAGGGCACTCACTGCAATTTGTATTTATAATACATGCTTCAAGTTTCAAGAGGGGATTTCATGATTTTATTCAATCACATATGCCCAGTGGTATAGCAGTTCAGTGACTATTCAACGGAGACCAAAATAGAACCAATCAACATTTAGGAAGGATACCAAGAAAATGTAGTAGACTAAAACCAAGAGCAAAGAGTTATTTCTAGAAGGCCGTAGTCAACAGTGTGCTGCCGGGAGGGCAAGGAAGATGAGAAGAGTAGTGTACACTGGCAATAAGTACGTATGATTAGAACTTTAAGAATCAAAAGTCGGGCCGGCCGAGTGGCGCGATGGTTAAGAACTGGCTTGGGACGCCAGAGGGCCCGGTTTGGATCCCATATATGAGGGCCAGTGACACTGCCCTCTACAGCTAAGATGCTGAACAACAGCTCAACCTGGAGCTGGGATGCCATGAGTCGTCAGCGACGGCGTAGGCTGCAGCCCCTGTGGCAGTGGGTTGCCATGGGCTACCATGTGTAGCCAGCAGCCAGCAGCCGCGGGCGACCAGAAGCTGGTGACTCATCTGCCTCGCCCAGGAAGAGCGCAATGATGGTGCCAACTTGGGCCAGTGAAGCAACGTCCTCCACAACTAGACTGAAGAACGACTGAAGAACGAAACGACAGCAACTTGTCTGTTCCCCTTCCCCCAATTCCCCAGCACTGTTCCCATCCCCCCAATTCCCCAATAAAAAAATCTAAAAAGAATCAAAAGTAAAAAATCTTACCTTCAATGTTTTTAATTTCATCCTTAATGATTTTCCTAAACTCATTCAGCATCAAAGATGCTGATAATTTGTCCTTTTCTACAAACCGACTCAGAGGATTTCCTCCAGGAATTCTTTTGAACTTCACAAAGTAATAAGCACCACTGTTGCAATATTCTTCTAGTTCAATTCTGGGGGCCTTCAGTCTGAACATAACATCAAATTCATTAGGAGCAGAAATCTAAGAGGAAGTAAAAATAGTAGTGAAATGTTTGCCTGTGAATATTTTTCAAGCAACTGCAATTTATTTTTCTTGAAATGTCCACTTAAAACCATACTTTGAAAAGCAAGATTCCTAATATTTATACCCTCTGGGAGTGGGACTAGTGGAGCTGGGAGAGTACTATTGGTTTTAGCTTGCAGGTTTTATACTCATTTTTTTTTATCATGAGTATGCATCGTTTTTATAATTTAAAACAATTTAAATTACATTTAAGCTTTTAAAATCTGTACCAGTTTATTCTGAGTTTAAAGCCTAACAAAATTAAAGACCTTTAAGGTGCTATTTGGTACATCATGAGATACACACTGCAGCCACCCTCCTGTCACAATAGTCTCAAAAATGTGTGTGGTCCCTGCTGGATAGTTAAGCAAGGGCCATCTTGTTATAGCTGCCCAAGTGTGAGCTCCAAGTCAGGTACTACATTAGTGTCTTTGAACCACAGTATTTGTAAAACCTTCAAAGAATCTTTTCCACTCTCACAATAATAATTAAAGCAATTATAATAAATGCTTGTTTTTACTATATTAAAAACTCCCCAGGCTGGCCAAGTGGCTCGTTGGTTAAGAGTTGGCTTGGGAGTGCGAGCTCTGAACAGCAGGGCTGCCGGTTCGGATCCCACATGAGCCAGTGACACTGCCCTCTACAGCTAAGATGGTGAACAACAGCTTGACCTGGAGCTGGGCTGCCGTGAGTCCCTGGCGATGGCGTAGGCTGCAGTGGGGCTGCAGTGGGCTGCTGTAAGCTACCATGAGTGGCCGGCAACCAGTGTGAGCTGCCATGAGCTGCCATGAGCGGCCATCCAATGGCCAGCGACCAATCTGCCTCAGCCAGGAAGAGCACAATGATAATACCAACATGGGCCAGTGAAGTGACGTCCTCCACAACTGGACTAAAGAACAAAAGGACAGCAACTTGTCTGTTCCCCTTCCCCAATTCCCTAATGCTGTTCCCTTCCCCAATTCCCCAATAAAATCTTTTTTTAAAAAAGCTCCAAGTCTTTCATTAGTTAGGAGAGTACTTTAAGTACAGCTAGTGGGCTGCATAGTACCTAGTAGCCACGTTTACTGATCATGTGAAATGTGGCTAGTGCAAACTGAGATATACTGTGCTGTATACTGAACTGTCCTCCACAAATTCATACACTGAAGCCCTAACCCCCAACTTGACTATACTTGGAGATACAGCTTTTAGGAGGTAATGAAGGTTAAATGAGGTCATGAGGATGGGGTCCTAAGCTGATAGGATTGGTGACTTTCTAAGAATAGGAAGAAAGATTGCTTTCTCTCTGCACACATGAACCAAGGAACACAGTGAGGACATAGGAAGGAGGTGGCCACCTGAGAGCCAGGAAGAGAGTTCTTATCTTGGACTTCCAGCCTCCAGAACTGTGAGAAAATAAATTTCTGCTGTTTAAGGCACACTCGGTCTATGGTATTTTGTTATGGCAGTCTGAGCTAACTAAGACATACTGTAAAAGTGAAACAAACACTTAAAGTTATGTCAGTGGGCATGAAGTAAGAGCCTGTGAAAATCCACCCTTCCATAAAAGCAACAGGAAACATGGGCAGAAATAGTCAAACTCAACCCTTTCAAAACTCTGTAAACCAAAGGCTTGCAACAATCCAAGGAAGATTTATTCAAGAAAAATGACAAAATCTTAGTAAGAACAGTGAGCTTTGTGGCATTCTAAATTGCCCTAGTCCCATCCCCAGCAGCATACAAAGTTCTCTCATCCCCACTCCCTGTTAGAAACCGTCCACCAGGGAGCATTTTCTCAATCCACTGAGATTTTGCTTCCCGGTAATTGTCGTCAGTTTGGCTCAATAAATTTTCTCTTAGGCTGAATATTTTTTCTCGACATTACGACGTAGTCGGGCAGGATTCCAAAGAAGCCCACCCAGGAGCACCCTGTGGACCTGGATTCAGTGCTAGGTTCAGTGCAGAGCAGGGGCTCATTGTGCCCCACCAGCTCCCTGCTTCACATCGGGTGAACTTGGGTGAGTCTTTCTTGGAATTCTGGACCTCCCTGTTTTAAGGTAAGAGGCCATGACTCTATTTGAGCTGTTTTAAAATCCTCAAGGTGACAGAGTTGAGATAACCCAGATTAAGGACAAGAGTTAAGGTAACTCTTGGTAGCAGGGCCCAGGTTAAGGACAAGAGTTAAGGTAACTCTTGGAGAGGAGAAATGAAATGGGTGGCTGGTTTTTGGCTTTTCAATTGGAATTGGTTACTTCGCGTCTGAACAAAACTTTTTGCCAGATAAATGAGAGTCTGAACTTGTTCAACTCCGAAGATAAGGGACATTTACTCCCTCCAGCTCGAATTTTGGGTATTCTTAGGTGACTAAAAATCTTTGTGGAGGTGTTTGAAGGTACTTCTCAACGTGCAGTGGCCCCATAGGGAATTCCAACACAAGTGTAATTAAATATTTGACTCATCCAGGGACGCACACATAAAGGCTGGTTACCTAGCGCTCCGAGTCCTCACGGTTATATTAGAAAGCCAGGAAGAGAAACCGAGGCATGTAAGAGGGTTGAAGCAACTTGGGAGGTGACAGCCCCTTGGAGCTCAACCCATAAACAGCACACTTCAACCCACTACATAATATCACTAGATATTTGTTCAGACTCTCAAAAGGAAACTAAAAATTAACATGGGAAATCATGTCTCAAAGGCTGACAAGCTCCCAAACTCCAGCACCATTAATCTCCTGCAGATAGATGTACAGTTCCTAGGAGTTTTGCAAGTACTTACAGACATGGAAAGATTTATCTAGAAGTGATAGCAACTTAAGATGGCCAAAATGGAGCTCTTTTGACATCTAAATTTTTGTGTGCATAATTAGAAAAAGCCAGCTTAAAAGTCAAACTAGATGGAATGGGAGGCTTACCTCAATTAGCAAATAGAAGCCTCTGAAATGGTACAGAGAGATGTTCTTCTCTCTAGGAAATTAGTAAAAAAAAAAAAATAGAAACCTTCCACCAAGAGTAGCCACTACTCTGACTTCTAACACTATAGATTAGGTTTACCTGTTTGGGAACATCACATAAACTGAATCATATAGTATGTACTTTTATACCTGGCTTCTTTTATTCAATATTATGCTTGTGAGATTCATCCACCGGCCACTCACGACAGCCCAACTCCAGGTCAAGCTGTTGTTCACCATCTTACCTGTAGAGTGCGCAGCATCACTGGCCCATGTGGGAACCAAACCGGCGGCCCTGCTGCTCAGAGCTCCCGTTCCCAAGCCAACTCTTAACAAACTGAGTCACACTGCCTTTTTGACAATAAACAAATATTGCTATGTCCACATCAATGAAATGAGAAGCTATACAGGGTACAAAGTTGCATAAAACATACTGCAACAATGGAGCTTACAATCTCTGTGGGAAGCCAAAACAAAAATATACGAAAGGTTTAATCTCCACTGAAGACTACCAGGCTAAATGCTTAAAATGGGAATTAAATCTGAATTTACTACCCTGAGAAGGCAAGGGTCTTGAGAGATCACCCATTCTTTCTTTTTGAGACCATTCATTCATTTGAATGCTTCCTATGTACTAAGGCTTAGAGATACAAAGATGCATAATATTTGGCCTGCTCTCTTAAGAGCTTATAATGCTAAAACCCTAAATTTAGATTTTTATCACTATCTACTTTCTGGAGGACAGCAATTAATTGAATAAAGCCAATATATAACTCTAAAGATATCAGCCTCTATTCTGTTCAGCCTTTATTTCTGTTGATGCTACATCCAAGATTTTACATAGAGCTAATGGAGCGCTTAGGAAACCGACAGATTAGGCAAAAACACAACCAGGGAAATCTGCCACTGGTCAGGAAACCAACTCGTCAGGAACCTGCTTCTAAACCTTCCATTTATATTGAAACGATGACTTTAATGACAACCACCCACAAATAAATGGAGTTGTAACACATTTAAAAATTACACCTGATACGTATTTAGGAAGTATGCTTTTTAGTACCTGCAGATTTTCTCTTAAAAAAAAAATTTTAACATCACTCACTGTGAGCTTCCTATAACATCTATATAAGAAATTGGGGAGGGCCGGCCAAGTGGCGCGTTGGTTAAGAGCTGGCTTGGGATGCCATCTCTGTGCAGCAGGGCCCTGGTTCGGATCCCACATGAGGGCCAGTGACACTGCCCTCTACAGCTAAGATGGTAGACAACAGCTCGACCTGGAGTTGGGCTGCCATGAGTCGCCTGTGATGGCTAAGGCTGCAGCCCCTGCTGCAGTGGGCTGCCATAAGCTACTGTGTGTGGCCAGCAGCCGTGTGAGCTGCCAAGTTCTGCTGTGAGCGGCAGTCCAGAGGCAGGTGACCAAACTGCCTCACCCGGGAAGAGCGCAATGATAATACCAACATGGGCCAGGGGAGCAACATCCTCCACAACTAGACTGAAGAACAAAAGGACAGCAACTTGTTTGTTCCCCTTCCCCTGATTCCCCAGCACTGTTCCCCTCCCCCAATTCCCCAATTAAAAAAAAACACAAAAAAAAACCTAAAAACTAATTTAAAAAAAAGAAAAGAAAAGAAATTGGGGAGAGGGAATCTGCCGGGCCTGGAGGGAGAGACTGAAGATATTTTTCCTAGAGTATAGGTGTCCTCATAGGAAAAAGTTTATTAGATACATTAATTCTATGGATTTTTTTTCTTTTTTTGCAGATCACTCCTAATCATCCGAGTCATAATCTGACTAGGGAACATCAAGTATAGCACTGTTACAGAAACACAATACAGATCTGCTTGCTTGAATGAATCAATACATTTGCATTCCCCCAACAACAGTGTCTTGACAGTAGCTGGCCATCAATATGGGTTGGCTCTGTTTGTTGGATGTAGAGATGAATAAACCAACAGAACTGTTCGTCATTTTAATTAGAACTAAAAAGCTAGAGTCAGAGTTACTTCCAAAGGCAAGTGAGGGACCATGGGAAGTGAGGAATATCAGGGAGGCTGAGAGAGGGAAGAGGAAGCCGGCCCACGAGTCGCGGGAACAGGAGGGCAGGCGCTGGGCAGCTCACCCACCTTCACGTGCTCGTAGTAGCTCCCCGTGCTCAGCAGCGTCACACCTCTGAACTCCGACTCAACGCTTCGCAGTCTTTGTAGCAGTTGCTCCACAACCCTGTTCACAATCTTTGCAGCCTCTGAGATTTCCGGGAGGCTCAGCCTCAACTTCTTCAGCACCGCCCGGAGTTTACAGCCGATGGACACCGCCTTCCCTTGGCAGAGACTAGGGACTCGGACCAGCGAGTGGAAGTCAGAGACCTCCGTGAGGGCGGGCGGGGGTCTCCGCTCCCGAGCGGCGCGTGCGCCCCCGTCACGGCGCGATCCAGTCCTGGAAAGGGGAGGCTCCGGTCCCTCCGTCAGACCCGCCGGCCCATCCACCGCGTCCTCGGCGCTCAGAGGCGCCTTATCGGAGCCGGCACCTCGCGCGCCTACCTTAGGCCTCTCCTGGGGGCTCGGGGCGCTCTTCTTCCGCTGGTATCCCGATGCCCCCGTGGAGCCGGCACCTCGCGCGCCTACCTCAGGCCTCTCCTGGGGGCCCGGGGCGCTCTTTTTCCGCTGGTATCCCGATGCCCCCGTGGAGCTGGCACTTCGCGCGCCTACCTCAGGCCTCTCCTGGGGGCCTGGGGCGCTCTTCTTCCGCTGGGATCCCGATGCCCTGGTGGAGCCGCACTTCTGCGCGTCGGGCCGGGCATCCTCGGGGTCGACCCGAGACTCGGTGGGCTTCGTTAGGGCGCCTTTCGCCCTCGGCGCAGAAACCTTGGGTGCCGCAGCTCCGGCCTTCGAAGCTGTCCGCGTCGCCTTTCCGCGCCGAGGATCCATGGCTGGCTCTCTCTGCTACTCGGAAGTTTGCTCCGCTTCGGGAAAAGGCGGGTGGAAGAGAAACCAGCCGTTGCGGCTGGAAATGAAACTTAAAAAGCTGGCGGGAACGAAGCCGGGGAGCACGCGCGGGAGGTGGTCAGGAGGAGCCACGCCCCGCGCGGTGACCGGGCAGAACGCCCAGCGCCCTGCGAGAGACGCTAATGTTCAGTGCAATCGGTGCTACTGGCTTCGGAACCACTCAAAATGTAACCGAGGGAGGCAGGAAACACTTTCCGGGAGCTGTAAAGGCCAGACGCATTTGCTGGCATACCGCCTAAAAGAATTTTGTAAATCTATATAGGCTGTCTCGCCCATTGAAGTTGACAGAAACTGTCCATGTAAGTTTAAGTAAGGGTATTTTTTCAATTAAGAGAAATGGAAGATGTTCGACTTTTGGGGAAGGGATGAAGATTGACTGTAATTGAAATAAATATTTTATTTTCTTTGAATTTTTAAAAGCCCGCACAATATTAGAGACATCGTTTGAAGTTCTTATCCTTGACTTTTATCCATTGGTTCTCAAAAGCTCATAAAAAAATGATACATTTTAAATAATCCATGCTGCTTCCACAGTTGAGGTACCAAAGTATCTCAATACAGGCTTTCAAAATATCTTTCTAAAGCCAAGCCATTTATAGAAATACAGAGGAGACAGGATCCCTTTGGGTTTAGAATGCTTTGATTACTTTTTTAAACAATCCTAGCCAGTTTTTTGTTTTGTTTTAAGATTTTTATTGGGGAGTTGGGGAAAGGAACAGTGTTGGGGAATTGGGGAAGGGGAACATTGTGTTTTTCTAGGACCCATCAGCTCCAAATCAAGTTGTCCTTCAATCTTAGTTGTGGAAGGGGTAAGCTCTGCTCCAAGTCCAGCCCCCACTTTCAATCTAGCTGGGGGGAGGGAGGGTGGGGACAGCCCACCAGCCCATGTAGGAGTGGAACCCACAACCTTGTTAAGAGTACACCACTCCAGCCATACTGCTGCCCACTGGCAGCTCAGCAGCAGCTCAGCTTGGGCACAGCTCACAGGCCCATGTGGAAACCCAACCGGCAACCCTGTTACCTAGAGCTCGCGCTGTAATCAACTGAGCCACGCGGCGGCCGGCGCCGAGTCTCATTACTTTTAAAAGATATATGCACAAGGATGATCATAATATCAAAAAAATCAGAAACCCCAAATTCCCAGTAATTGGAGTCAATTAAATAATGGTTCACATACACAATTGAATATTATGTAACACTAAAAAGTGAGATAGATTCACATATACTGGAATGGAGAAAGTCAAAAGTACATTGCTAAAAAAGAAGCAAACTGAAAAACAATACAATCACAATATTATATGTGCAAAATAATAGTAGCAATACTATTGTAAAAAAAACAAACAAACAACCCTAGGGCGTATTTGCAACAAAATGCTAACAATGATTACAGAAGTGCGGATTGGAAGGTCTCGGGGAAATTATAGGCTCTTTAACTCTCAAAAGTTTTGTATTTCTGTAAGGTTTAAATTGTGTATATAAAACATTTATTAATGTTATAAGACAACAAAATTATGTAGTTGATAGATTTTAATAATCAGAATAAAACTCCCGCAAAGGTTGTTTCACTCCAACCAGTCACAAGTTTCTTAAGGAAGGCTTTAAAAATAAAATTCAAAAGGCTCTACATTTTACCTTCAACCGTTTGATTTCCCTAATTAACCATCATGAATGTTCTATCCACAAACGTACTTGAACTCCTTTTGAATCTACTCCCATTTAGACTGTAGTATTTATAAACAAACAAAATTCAAGGTGCTATCGCACCAGAAAATTCAAAATATCTGATCAAGCAAAGTGATCAAGAACATTGTTCGTAGGTGGCCACCTGGCGATTAGCTGCAACTCCTCAAAAAGGACAAAAAAAGTGACCGAGTTGGAGACCCCAATCCATAGCCACAGATAATCAGACAGCCTGCACAAATCACGAAACAGGTACACACGTGTTTCCCCCCGCTCCCCAGCCCATCAGCGCCCTTACCGGGTCTAGCTTTAAAGTCACGCCAAACCGCCAATCAGCGGCGACGCTGGACGGAGAGGTGCTACGACGTGACGTCAGAGCAAGATGTCTGCGCCCTGAAGACTTTCCTTCGTACCCTAAGTTTTTGCGCCTCGCTTGTGTTAGGTTCAGAGTCAGACAGATTCTGCGTTTTTCCAACCATGTTCTGCTTCCGAGGTTGTGGTCGCTGGGTTGCGGCTTCCCTCACCAAACAGCACCTTCCTTTGGCCCGGTTCAGCGGTGACAGCGCGGCGCCATGGACTCCGCACTTCGACGTGGTAGTCATCGGCGGAGGACATGCCGGGACCGAGGCAGCTGCTGCTGCCGCTCGGTGCGGATCCCGGACTCTGCTACTCACGCACCGCGTGGACACGATCGGTGAGGAGTGCGAGTGGTGTGGAGCTTGGTGTAGGACGCAATCTGCGAATAATCCCCATCTCCTCCCAGTGCCTAATGTGGGCAGCTTTTTCCCTCTCCCAAGGATATTGAGAACCCTGGTGTCTGGTTTTAGCCTGATTTGTGTTTTACAGATCAGGCCGGCCCAGGCCAGAACCGTGGATTAGGCTATTCTGTGGAAGACGGATTATGCTGCTGCTGACAAAAGTAGTTATTTGGGGGAGGTGGCGACGGTGCCTAGGGAAAGGGGGAAACTAAAAATACTGTAGTAGATGATAGCTTCTTATTTCAATGTTGCCATTTACTCTTTACTAGCTTGTTGCTTTGGATAAAGAGTGAATTAACATTATTAGTGAAAGTTTATTAAAGGTTTAATGTGTTTTTCTCGAGATTTTGTGAAGCCCTTTTGAAGAACGATGCCATCTTTCGTTGCAGTCAATGTTTCTACAGGATGTTCCCCAGTTTTGTGCTTAGGACTCGACAGTACTTTTTATTGCCCTTAATTAATGGTTGATGGCCATAATTTAAAGCAAGACCGCTCTTTTGCATTATAGTAGATGGTAGCTAAAACAGTATCTTGTAAATTATACTTGCCTATGTCTTTCCTTCTGCATTTTGCTTAAGAGTGAATAGTACTTAAAATGAAAATATTAACTGCATTAATTGTGTTTTGTAAAACTTGTGAATAAATCACATATCTGTATACTGAAATACTTTTGTTTTGGAAGGGGGCTATATGATTACCCAAAAGATTACGCTTTGCTAATTATACAGTATGTATCGCTTATTATACTACCTTTCAATAATAATAGCAAAAATCTAATGAACAAAAAAGTATTTTTTAACTAAGATGATCGTTATATAGTATAAGTAATGTAGTTCTGCCAGGGATAAAGGGGTTCCCATCAGAACCCATATTCTTTTTTTTTTTTTTTTAAGATTTTTATTGGAGAATTGGGGGAAGGGGAACAGACAAGTTGCTGTCCTTTTGTTCTTCAGTCTAGTTGTGGAGGACATTACTTTACTGACCCAAGTTGGCACCATTGTTGAGCTCTTCCCGGGTGAGGCAGGTCAGTCGCCGGCTTCTGGACGCCACTCACAGCAGCTGCTGGCCGCTCACGCTGGCTGCTGGCTACACACCATAGCCCATGGCAACCCACTGCTGCAGGGGCTGCAGCCTACACCAATGCTGGTGACTCACGGCAGCTCAGCTCCAGGTCGAGCTATTGTTCAGCATCTTAGCTGTAGAGGGCAGTGTCACTGGCCGTCATATGTGGGATCCGAACCGGGGCTCTCTGGCATCCCAAGCCAGCTCTTAATCAATGCGCCACTTGGCCGGCCCAAAACCCATATTCTTATTCTCAACAAAATATGATCTAAGTTTTTATTTTATTTTTATTTTTTATTTTTTGTAGTTGGGGAACTGGGGAGGGGGAGAAGCCAAGTTGTTGTTCTTCAGTCTTAGTTGTGGAGGACGCAGCTAGCTCAGCTCCCAAGTCCAGTCTCCATCTTGCCGCCAGTGGGCAGCTAGTGGCCACTCAGCTCAAGGTACTGTGTTCAGTCTTAATTGCGGGCGGGTGTAGCCCACCATCAAACAGGCAGTCTTGTTGTTAGGAGCATGTGCTCTCACCAGATCAGCAGCAGCTCAGCTCGGGTGCAGCATCACTGGCTCATGTGGGAATTGAACCGGCGGCCCTGTTGCTCAGAGCTCGCGCTCTTAAGCTAACTCTTAACCAACTGAGCCACTTGGCCTGCCCTAAGTTTTTAAATAAATACATTGAGAGATATTTTAATAACTCTTACATCTGAGCTTAGTGAATTACAACTCTATCTTAAAATCAAAGTCTCATTTTTTTAAGGTAATTTGATATAGTGGAGTATCAAGTATTTCTACTTGGCCTTCGAAAGAGCTTTGGCTTAGAAAGTTGAACTTCTATAAGAATACAGAATGCAAGAATTACCTGGTTATGATTCAGTCATATCATCTGGCAACAGTGAAGTCAAAGGCAGAAAGTCTTTTTTTTCTTAATTGGGGAATTGGGGGAGGGGAACAGTGTTGGGGAATTGAGGGGGACCAGCCAAGTTGTTGTTCTTCAATCTTAATTGTGGAGGGCGCCAGTCGCCATCTGGTTGCCTGTCGGCAGCTCGTGGCCTTTAAGCTCAAGGTGCTGTGTTACAATCTTAGTTGCGGGTGGGTGTAGCCACCATCCCATGTGGGAGTCGAACCAGCAGCCTTATTGTTAAGAGCACACGCTTTATCCAGTGAGCCATCCAGGCAGTAGCTCAGCTCAAGATGCCGAGTTCAGTCTTAGTTGTGGGTGGGCATAGCCCACCATGTTGTTAGGAGCATGTGCTCTCACCAGCTGAGCCATCCTGCCACCTGTTGGCAGCTCAGCAGCAGCTCAGCTCAGGCACAGCATTACTGGCCCATGTGGGAATTGAACCGGCGGCCCTGATGCTCAGAGCTCGCGCTCTTAAGCTAACTTAACCAACTGAGTCACTCAGTCGGCCCAAAAAGTCTTCTATTTTATACTAACCTGGGAGATAATGTTTTTCGGCAAGCTATCTTTTAACCTTTCACAACAAAAGAGACAAGCCTTCTGAACATGTTTATTCTAAGTTGTATCACCTATGTATTTCATGGAGAATGTTGTCCATTAAAGAGGTTGTTAGGCTTTCTGAACTTGAATCCAGGCTGTCTGTGGACTATCTGTGTGACCCTGGACAAGGGACAATTTATCTAAGCCTCAGTTTCTTTCTCTATGAAATAGAAATAATAGTACCAACTTCATCTGGTTGCTGTCAAGTTTAAGTCAGAAAATACATGCAACTCATCTGGAATAGTGCCTGGCCCATTTTAAGTGGTTAGATGTTAACTGTTGTTTTATAAGCTTTTCTACTTAGCTGACTTAGATTCTTTAATAGAGTGAAAAATGGACCGACTTATACATTCCTACTGCCACTGCTAACCCCAAGTACTGGTACCATACTTGGGATGTTAGTAGTCTCTATTTAAGAGCATAGATGACCAAAAGAGCTTCTTATTCCAACTCCAAATAATTGGGAATGAAAGCTGGCATCCTAGAGTTTTATGTTGAAAAAGATTTTGAGCTCTAAACAAGAGAATGAATGTTCAACTTTTATGCCTATAAGGAGAGGGGCTCAACATTGATACATGTATTTCTTTGAGAAAAAGTTTTCAGCAATTTGAAAAGATGAGGATTTCTTTGCACTTGACTCTCACAAATGTAAATTTTATAAATAGGTATACTGTAATATAGTCCACAAATTCAATAAATTGCCTAGAAATTGTCTAGTTTAGTGACATAAGAAAGTGGTGGAATTTCAATAATTGATTGTTAGATTTTTAGGATTTTTTTGTTTTTCTGTGTATTGAGTCATTTCTGGGAATCAAAGTTTGAGAAAATGTCAGAAATTAGTGGGATTCAGAGATTTTTGAAAAATTAACTTATATATAATGAAAGTTAAGAGCTGAGTCATTTTGATGAGTAGCAATATCTAAAACAGTGATACTGTAGGAGCCAGACACATAACTTAAATGTGTGAGTCTAGGTGGATGTAAAACAGCACAGAGTGCTGGTAACAGTGGTGGATTGGACAATATATTCCTATTCATTGTTTTATTTGTATATTTTTAACAAAAGCCTTTATGTGTACCAAGCAAAACATCACAGGCAAACTAGGGGAATTTTTTTTTTTAGCTGAGCCATCCTGCCACCTGTTGGCAGCTCAGTGGCTGCTCAGCTCCGGCTGGGACTCGAACTGCTGTTGCTCAGAGCTTGCACTCTTGAGCAAGCTCTTAACCAACTGAGCCACTCTGCTGGCCCTCAACACTAGGGGAATTTAAAGAGAAGGTATAAAATATGGTTTGTACTTTGAAGAAGGTTGTTTAATTATTTCTACAAAATAAGCAAAAACAAAAAAGCAGATGGCATTTATGAAAGGCATAATTGTTTATAACAGTGAATCAATGCCAGGGGACTTCTTAAAAGTATGCTTGATTTGGGATGGTTTCATGAGAGAAGAATTTCAAAACCACATTTTAAAGGAAAAGTCAACCTAATGAAAGAGTGAAAATATGCATCAAGGAAAAGATTGAAAGGAAACTACAGGCAATGATTTGTCTTCCAGAATGCTCTGAGTAACTCTTACATCCCACTGGGACTTTTGAAATTTTCTTTTTAGTGTTTGTTTCAAGTTTTTTATTTTTTATAACATGAGATGATTCTCATCACTGGCACAGACATTTCCCTGTTAAACACTCACTGTTGCAAGGTGCTCCTGTATTTATTTCCTTTCTGTCTGTTTTCTTTAGGTCAGATGTCCTGTAATCCTTCCTTTGGCGGCATTGGAAAGGGGCATTTAATGAGAGAAGTTGATGCTTTGGATGGCCTGTGTTCTCGAATCTGTGACCAGTCTGGTGTACATTACAAAGTATTAAACCGGCGTAAGGGACCAGCTGTGTGGGGTCTGAGAGCTCAGATTGATAGGAAACTCTATAAGCAGAACATGCAGGTAAGACTAGGGCATGAAAACGTGGGAGTGTAGAGATTGTTTAACGGTTGTTTCAACTTGCATTCTCTCTTTTTTTTGTTGTTGTTGTTGAATGGCAAAGATAATTTTATTTAGAACAAGACCATTTAAGAGAAGCCTGCTTCAGGATTTGAGCCAATGAGTTATTTTGCAGCAAGGCTAGTCTACAATTTCTAAGAGTTTGTGGAACCATTTTTCTACTCTTGAAAAGCTATTTATTTTTTTTGGAAACCACTGACACAAATTTATTTTTAAAAAAAGATCAGTTATAATTTTGTTTCTTTTGCTGTGCTATGAGTTGAGAGTTGAAGTCTTTATCTGAATCTGTACTAGCTGCAGAACACATTTGAAGCTTGCGTTCTCTTTTGATAGAAAGAAATCTTAACTACACCGCTGCTTACTGTTCAAGAGGGAGCTGTAGAAGATCTTATTCTTGCAGAACCAGAACCTGAGCACACTGGGAAATGCCGTGTCAGTGGTGTTGTTTTGGGTATGTACTAGTTGTAGGCAATGATGACAGTATCAAACTCCATGGAAGCAAGTTATTTTAGAGCATGGATATGTTTTGCTTATTCGAGGAAATTGTTATGTGTTCATGGATGAGGAAAACTATATTAAAACATAATTCTCCTTTCATTTTGGCCTTTGTGATGCTTAATCAAATTACGGGCTCGTCTTTACTGTCTTAGTGTAGGAATTTATAGCCTACATAATTGTGTCTTTTTCTCTTGATCTTTCTGTTGTATTTTTTATTTTTCCTGGTTCTGACTTTATATTTTACGAGATTATATGATTTTTATTTAAAAGAGTTATGTATTAATTTTACATCAAAATAACACATGCATGTAATTTTTATAAAAATAAAATATTATACAATTTAAAAGTTTGTATTGATAAACAGTTATCTCTCTGTAATTTCTACAGATCTAACCACTTAAGCTTTTTTTTTTTTTGAAGATATTATTGGGGAATTGGGAGAGGGGAACAGTGCTGGGGAATCGGGGGAAGGGGAACAGACAAGTTGCTGTTCTTTGGTTCTTCAGTCTAGTTGTGGAGGACGTCGCTTCACTGGCCCATGTTGATATTATCATTGCGCGCTTCCTGAGGCAGATTGGTCCTGGCCCCTGGACAGCCGCTCACAGCGGCTCTTGGCAGCTCACACCGACTGCCGCTCACGCTGGCTGCTGGCCATACATGGTAGCTTATGGCAGCCCACTGACACAGGGGCTGCATGCAGCCTACGCCGTCGCTGGTGACTCACGGCAGCCCAGCTCCAGGTTGAGCTGTTGTTCAGCATCTTAGCTGTAGAGGGCAGTGTCACTGGCCCTCATGTGGGATCCAAACCGGGGCCCTGCTGCACAGAGCCGGCATCCCAAGCCAGCTCTAAACCAACGTGCCACTCAGCCAGCCCCCACTTAAGCTTTTTTAGCTATCACTTCTGATCTGTACTTAATATTTCTAAACAATATGTTTATATTTTTACTTCCTAAGTTATCAGTCTTAGACATTATCTGTTAACTTTTTTTATGGTAGCTCTCTTTAATTCCCAACTTTACTTCCCTCTATCCTCCCCATATAATTATAATTCAAAGTTTGGTTGATAGTATTTACATTATTATGGTTAAATATTGTTCACTGCAGAACTAACTAGTGTTTTATGTTTGTTTGCTTTCATGTAACTCTTTATTTTGCCTTGGGTTAATAATTGCTTTATTTTTTTATTTGCTTATTTTACCTGAGTACCTGTTCAACTTTCTCATCAGAAAACGCATTTTCTCAGTGCTCAAATAATCTGTCGGTTCTGGTTTTTCCTTTGATGCTTACCTCCCAGAAATAATAACTTCCACAACCCATCTGCTATAAGCAGGATGATTGCTCTCTAGGCTTTCTGCACAGATGTCATTTTGAGACTTCCTTTCACTGCTTTGCTGTGTTACACCATCCCTTATTTCCTGGGACTCCAGTCTGTCTCTCTCTTACTACCTCGTTGTGCTGGAGCACATCCCCCGGTAGCTTCCTAACGAAAGATGCATGGGAGGTAGACTTTTTGAGTCCCTGCATATCTGAAAGTGTATTGTTCTTATTAGACTTGACTCTTAATTTGGCTGAGAATAGAATTTTAGTTAAAATTTTTTTCCTGAGAATTTTGAGTCTCACTCCATCTTCTAGCTTTCAGTTTTGCTGTGAAGAAGCTCAGTGCATATTGACTTACAATTTTTTGAAAGCTTCTGTGATCTTGTATTTGTCTCTGGTGTTCTGAAATTTTAAAATGATGTCCCTCACTGTGGTCTTTGTTCATTCATTGTAGTGAAGTACTAGGTGTCCTTAAACTAGAAGCCTGTGTCCTTGATTTCTGGGGTATTTTCTTCTATTATTTCTCCATGCTCTCTTTCTGTAACTCCTGTCCCTTTCTGGATTGGTCTTTTAGGTTTCTTCTATTTTTATTTTTTGTCATTTTTGCCATGTTTTCTTAGGAGAGCTCCTTAACTTTATTGTCCAAGTCCTTGTGATGGATTTTTTAAACTTACGATATTTTAATTTATATTCAGTGTCTTTTTTTCTGATTGTTTCTTTTTCTCATCTTGTTCTTGATTTCTGAATTTAACATCACTCTAACCTATATAAGGATTTTAATTATCGATTTGTGAAGTTTCCTTCTGATTTATGTTTTGTTTTCTCCAGATTCTGTTTGTTTCTTTGGGCTGCTAACTTTCAGGTACATGGCTTTCTTCAAGTGTCTAGGGAGTTTGGTTGTCTGTTAAGGTTTTGTTTTGTTTTTAATGAGGCACTAAATCAGTAATTGGAAGATTTGTGAGTGCACAGTTAATTTTATTGCTTGGCTGACTCTGTAGTCTGGTGTTTAGGGATTGAACTGGTCTTTTTGTTGGGGAACCCCAAATATCAGTGTCTGCTAATTCTCAGAAAAAGAATCAGTTTTCAGCCTAGAGGACTAATATCACTGCCTGCTAGCATTCTGGGAATAGAATGGTGAGAGGAGCTATGCTGGAGAATCTCATTTAAAATACAGATCTTGACTTAATTTCCCTGTTTTAAAATTAGTTTTTATGATAGATTTATAATTTTTTCTGAATGTGGAATATATGTACATGGTAAACAGTGTAAAGGGGACAAAGAATATAGAGTAGAACAGTGGTCTCTTTCTCATCTTGTCTCACAGCCAATCAGTTTTCTTTCTCAGGAGCATTACTAGTTTCTTGTGTAGTCTCTCTCTCTGTGCATGTATATGTATTTTCATGCATATGTGTGTGTGTGTGTGTATTTTTCACATAGCAGCATATTACACACACTGTACTTTTTTAACCCCCTTAATCTGTGTTTGCTTTACTTCTAGGAGTTTAGTTTCTTTTTAAAAAACTTGTGTTTTTGTTCTGTTGATTACCTTAATAACTATGATTTTATATAATATGCTTAATCTTCTCTTTCTTCAGTATTTACTGACTTCCGTCTGTCTGTGAACAGTTACCAAAGTAGTTTCATTGTTTCATTTTCATTTCCTTTTCTCTCTCCTGCCCCTCCAGATTTAACTATTACTGTAATACGTTGGTTTGCAAGCATAATTTGTTCTGGAAGCAAACTACTCATATTGCAAGACATCACTCATTTACCACGTTAAAATGTATTAGAAATGTTTGCTCATCTTGCAGAACACTCACAGACCACGTTATCCAATGTTTTACTGTATATTGTTTTTATTAGTGTTGACCTTTATACCTTTACATTATTTATACATCTGTTACTTAATTTAGTATCTTTGAATGTTATTTTTTTATCCTGTCTATATTTTATAGGCTCAAGAACACAATTTTTTTTTTCTTAGCTGAGCCATCCTGCCACCTGTTGGCAGCTCAGCGGCAGCTCAGCTTGCACCAGGACTTGAACCACTTTTGCTCAGAGCTCGCACTCTTGAGTGAGCTCTTAACCAACTGAGCACTCGGCCAGCCTCAATACAGTTTTTTTATTGTGGTAAAATATACATAACATAAAATTTGCCATTTTAGCCATTTTTATTTATATAACTCAGTGCCATTCAGTACATCTACAGTGTTATGCAACTGTTGCATTATCCATTTCCAGGACTTTTTCATCATCCTAACTGAAACTCTGTACCCATTAAACAGTGACTCCCCATTACCCGAAGAATAAACCTAAATTTTCTATTAAGGTAGATCTGTCTGCAGATAAAACCTTTATACATAGATTTCAACTACTTCTCTTAATTTCAGCCCCAAGCTTCATTCATATATTCCTCACTTTTCATTCTCCGTTCTCTAATTTCTGGGCCTTTGTAGGGTAAATTAATTCATCTTCTTTGGTGTGTTCTCTTCAGATTCTTTTTTTTTTTTTT
>NW_017731512.1:2096114-2099202 GCF_001890085.2 Hipposideros armiger | reverse complement strand
CCAACTTGGGCCAGTGAAGCAACGTCCTCCACAACTAGACTGAAGAACAAAACGACAGCAACTTGTCTGTTCCCCTTCCCCCAATTCCCCAGCACTGTTACCATCCCCCCAATTCCCCAATAAAAATCTTTAAAAAAGTAAAATAAATAAAAAAATAACTGGTTTAATCATTTTCGGTGCTGGTGTGATTTTAGGAACATATGATTTGTTGATAACACATTATCTTCTCCCAGCTTTCTTGGATTCTTGAGCTTGATAACATATAGCCTTCTTACTCATTTAAAATTATGTCTCAAGTTTCTAAAGACACTGTTTTTCTGTAGTTCTAATGTAAAATAGTCACATTCCAATTTGATCCGTGGTAACAATCAGAACACAATTTTGACTCTCTTTCTTATCCTTTAGAGGATGGAAGCAAAGTATATGCGGACAGCGTGATTCTGACTACTGGGACGTTTCTGAGAGGCATGATTGTAATTGGGTTGGAGATGCATCCAGCAGGACGTTTAGGAGATAAGCCTTCCATAGGATTGGCTCAGACTCTAGAGAAGTTGGGGTTTGTAGTGGGAAGATTGAAGACCGGGACTCCACCCCGAATTGCCAAAGAGTCCATTAATTTCAGCATTCTAAACAAGCAGATGCCAGATAATCCATCCATACCATTCAGCTTTATTAATGAAACTGTGTGGATTAAGGTAAGATAATTTGTGAAAGTCTGGCTTTACAGCTAATATTAGCTATTCACAGCAGGATATAGCCTAACTCTTTTTCTTTTCTTTTCTCTTCACCCTTCCTCTTCCTCCCTCCCTCTCTCCCCCTCTCCCCCTCTCCCTCTCTCTCTTTTATTCTTTTCCTTCAGTTTTAGTAGCAATTCACTTTACATTACTATTAGGGTGCAAAAAAGTGATCTTTAAAAGATTAGCTAATTTGGCTAATTGGTTGTTTTCCCCTAAGTTCTTAAATTTCATTGCTACAGTAACTTTGCCTATTTCAGCTTTTTGAAACAATCTCAGACCTACAGAAAAGTTGCAAGACTATTCAAACAATCTCCTATAAACCACTGAAATTCACCCATGGTTAATATTTTACCATATTTATATCTCTCTCTAGATATGTCTAGATATTTTATATATTTATATATATAGTAAAACAGTAGTATACATATTTATTCTTACTCTTTTTTCTCCCTGAAACATGAGAGTAAATTGCAGCGATCATGACCCTTTACCTCTAAATACTTCAGTCTGTGTCTCAACTAAACACAAAAACATCCTCTTATTATAACCTCAACGCAGTGATGAAATTCAGGGAATTTAACATTGATACAGTACAGTTATCTAATATAAAGTTCATAGTCAGATTTTGCTGGGTGTCCCAATATTGCTCTTTATTGCAACCTTTTTTTCTAATCTAAGATCACATATTGCATTTGTCATTTCTCTTCAATTTGAGACAGTACCTCAGTCTTTCATGATACTGCTATTTTTGAAGAGTACAGGCTACTTTTGTCTATCTTTTGAATATAAAAAAAAAGTATATTGTTTGTTTAGAATTGAGGACTAATAATTGATGGTCCTAGTTTCTGGTGAATGTTATCCTGTGAATGACTCCAAATATTTTGTTATTTTGAAAAGTCACTTTTATATTTTTGCTTTGGTAAAGTATAAATTGTGATGATACTTTCTTAGTATGTATTTTTTAAACTGTTTATTATAAATTTTTAAGTTTACAGAAAGTAGAAAAATAGTATAATGAATCTCTATCTGTCCATCAACCAGTTTCAATAAATAACATTTTTGGCATTCTTGTTTTAGCTTTCTTTAACACATGATTCTTGCTGAGTTTTAAAGCAACGATCCCAGACATCACATCATTTCACTTATAAAATCAACCACATTACCATTACCACACCCAGCAAAACAATTTCTTAACGTCATCCAATATACTTAGTGTTCAATCCCTAGTTTTTTACACTTGTTTTAAAATATTTAACATGTTTACAGTTTATTTTAAATATTTTTGTAGTTTTATTTGAAGCAGGAAGCAAATAAGTTTCATATATTGCATTGGATGCCATGTCTTATAACAGTTCTCCCTCCTTTTTTTTTTTTTTTTTACATTTATATGTGAAAGAAATAGTCATTGGTTCTCTAGATCCCATATTTGAGATTTGTGTGATTTCATCCTTCTGGTGCCTTAAACATGTTTCTCCATCCTCTATATTTTCTGTAAACTGATAGATCTAGAGGCTTGCTTAGATTTAGGTTCATCTTTTGGGTTGTTTTTGGCAAGAATACTTCGTAAATAGCACTTGGCATTATGCATAAATTTAATGTCTATAAAAGCAAGTGCATACTATGCAATTTATTTGAATAAGAGGTAAACTAGTAGAGAGGCAAAACAGTGTCATAATTCATTCCTGTGTTTTAGCCAGAAGATCAGCTGCCGTGTTACTTGACTCACACCAACCCTAGAGTAGATGAGATTATCCTCGAGAACCTTCACCTTAATAGCCACATTAAGGAAACTACAAGAGGACCCCGGTAAGAACAAAACATCGCCGCTCAATTATTTTAAGGAATGATGCCAACTCTCTTTTGTTTGTTTCATTAAATTTTTTAATTTCAATGTCCTGTTCTAGATACTGTCCCTCCATCGAATCAAAGGTTTTACGTTTTCCAAAGCGTCTACATCAGGTTTGGTTGGAACCTGAAGGAATGGACTCTGACCTCATCTATCCCCAAGGGTTATCTGTAACGTTGCCAGCCGGATTACAAGAGAAAATGATCACATGCATCAGAGGCTTGGAGAAAGCTAAAATGATCCATCCAGGTACAGAGAATCACAGCTGCCCTTCCGTATGAGCTCAGTATCTCCTTAGCAGACAGTGAGGCGATCTTAGCTACAGTCATGGCTCCTGAGAGCCTCAGGAGACAAAGCCTAACATCTGTGCATTTAAAATAATCCTTGATTTTTTTTCTTTTTTAAAGATTTTTATTGGGGAATTGGGGATGGGAACAGCGCTGGGGAATTGGGGGAAGGGGAACAGACAAGTTGCTGTCCTTTTGTTCTTCAGTCTAGTTGTGGA
>NW_017731512.1:2083632-2091229 GCF_001890085.2 Hipposideros armiger | reverse complement strand
AAAAAAAAAAAAAAAAAAAAAATGTTGTAAAGATTATGTAGCATGCCAGATGGGCACTGGACTTATCAGGGGGGATCATTTCATAGACTGTGTAGATGCCTGACCACTGCGCTGTACACCTAAAGCTGAAGTTCAGTAATATTGAATGTCAACTATAATTAAATATACATATGTGTGTGTGTGTGTGTGTGTGTCTGTGTGTGTGTGTGTGTACATATATATATATATATGTATGTATGTATTGTCACAGGATGTGGAGTATAGCATAGGGAATATAGTCAATGGTATTGTAACAGCTATATACGATGTCAGAGGGGTAGTTGATTGAGGGAGTTATCACTTTGTGGGGGGTGTAAATGTCTAATCGTTGTTTTGTATACCTGGTGAAAGAAGCCAAACACAAAAGGCCACATATTGTATCAGTTCATTTATGTGAAATATCCAGAATAGGCAAATTATAAAGACAGAAAATAGATTAATGGTTGCCAGAGGCTGGCGGGGAGGGGGAAATGGGAATGCCTGCTTAATGGGTATGAGGAGTCCATTTGGGATGATGAAAAAGTTCTGGAATAGATAGTGATGATGGTTGCACAATGTTGTGAATGTACTTAATACCATGGAATTGTACACTTTAAAATGGTTATAATGGTAATAAAAAAGGGAAAAATAGAAAAAAAATTAAAAAGTAAAATAAAAAAACTTATTTTATTTTTCCTTGAGCTTTCTTTTTATAGTTTCCCCATCTCATGTTCTAATAATGAGAGAAATGATACTATCTTTGGCTTTGACAATATACTTTACCATTAACAGATACTTATTTTGTACTGGGCAAAAACATCCAGAGTTTGCCCTGTATATTATAACACATGGTATGCTCTGGGTCAGTGTATTGACTATCAAAGCCACAGATGACTTTTGCAGTTGCAGTGCATTTGTGTTTTTTTTAAATTTTTCATTGTGAAAAATTTCAAACATAATAATACTGAGAATAATATCAGCTGCTGTATTTTGATAGATGTTTGTTCCTGGGGTAAAACTTATGTGGAGAAAAAGGGGGCCGGCCAAGTGGCTCAGTTGGTTAAGAGCTCGCTCAAGAGTTTGAGCTCTGAGCAACAGGGGTTCGAGTCCAGCCCGAGCTGAGCAGCCGCTGNCAGCCCAGCTCCAGGTTGAGCTGTTGTTCAGCATCTTAGCTGTAGAGGGCAGTGTCACTGGCCCTCATATGTGGGATCTGAACCGGGGCCCTCTGACTCCCAGGCCAGCTCTTCAACAACGCGCCACTCGGCCTGCCTCCAAAAATAATGCTTGATTTTGAAGAGCATTTAATGATAATCTTTGCATCTCTACCTTGAGGCAAATCCAGTTCTGTGTTTTCTTATTCTGTACCATTTATTCTTTGGTCAGGCTATGGTGTTCAGTATGATTACTTAGACCCCCGTCAGATCACTCCTTCTCTCGAGACTCATTTGGTGCAACGTCTCTTCTTCGCTGGGCAGATAAATGGCACTACTGGTTATGAGGAAGCTGCAGCTCAAGTAAGAGTTTGTTCAAATGTGAATATAAACAGAAAGGGACTGTTTAGCTGGTGTTCTTCCTTTCAGTGTCTGTTATGATAATTATGTAGGTCTTAGATACAACTCATAACTGTAACAGAAGACATTTCTATTTCAGGGTATGTGGAAATGGCTACTATATACAATAGGAGTTAAAGAAAACACTGGTTTTATTACTCTTTTAACATAACTTTATTGAAAATTATCATATATTATTCCTTTTAAGTGGGAAGTTATATTATTTTTACTTGTAAGTGGGAAAAGGCTAGAAAAGTTTTACAGGTGGATTTTTAAAAAAAGATTAGCCCATCTAGGCCTTTCTGGAATATATTTTAAAAACAATGAATCATAGCATTGTAAAGTGGTACATTACCCATATTCTGAAATAGGATCACATTTTCTACCTCTATTTCTGGGTAGTGTTTTGGGTAGCATAGCTCTTTATGCGATTCATAATGGCCTTTTAAACATTTCAGTCTTCTTATAGGGTGTGATAGCTGGAATCAATGCAAGTCTTCGGGTGAGACACAAGCCTCCTTTTGTCATAAGCAGAACAGAAGGCTACATAGGAGTCTTGATTGATGACCTCACAACACTGGGCACCAACGAACCATACCGAATGTTTACCAGCCGATCGGAGTTCCGTTTGTCACTGCGCCCTGATAATGCTGACAGCAGGCTCACGTTCCGAGGTAACTCTTCACGGAGCCCAGCAACCAGATTTGCTCTTCTTTCAGCCCTCTCTCATTATATTCTCTCCTTCCCTCTTCCAGGGTTTAAGGAAGCTGGCTGTGTGTCCCAGCAACGATACGAGAGAGCTTCTTGGATGAAGTCTTCTTTAGAAGAAGGCATTTCTATGCTAAAATCCATTGAGTTTTCAAGTTCTAAATGGAAAAAGTTAATCCCAGAGGCTTCAATAAGTATAGATAAAAGTGTGCCTCTCAGGTATGCGTTTTTAATATAGACCTTTCTCACTTTTTACAGAAAAATTAGGTCATTTCAGAGAGATGTTACCCATAGACCCCCCTACCTACACATTTTTTTTTTTTTTTTTAGCTGAGCCATCCTGCTACCTGTTGGCAGCTCAGTGACAGCTCAGCTCAGGTCGGGAATTGAACCGGCGACCCTGTTGCTCAGAGCTCGCACTCTTTTTTTTTTTTAAAGATTTTATTGGGAAATTGGGGGAGGTGAAGAGCACTGGGGAATCGAGGAAGGGGAACAGACAAGTTGCTGTCCTTTTGTTCTTCAGTCTAGTTGTGGAGGACATCACTTCACTGGTCCATGTTGGTATTATCATTGCGCTTTTCCCTGGGTGAGGCAGTCGCTCGCCAGCCATTGCACGGGCGCTCACGGCGGCTCATGAAAGCTCACACCAGCTGCCAGCCAGCCCCACTGCAGCCTACGTAGTTGCCGGCTACTCATGGCAGCCTTGTTCAAGCTGTTGTTTACCATCTTAGCTGTAAATGACGCAGCGTCACTGGCCTTCATGTGGGATCCAAACTGGGGCCCTGCTGCCCAGAGCTATTGTCCCAAGCCAACTCTTAACCAATGCACCACTCGGCCGGCGCAGAGCTCGCACTCTTGAGCGAGCTCTTAACCAACTGAGCCACTTGGCCGGCCCTACCTACACATGTTTTTCTTTTTTTAAAGATTTTTATTGGGGAATTGGGGGGATGGAAACAGAGCTGGGGAATTGGGGGAAGGGGAACAGACAAGTTGCTGTTGTTTTGTTCTTCAGTCTAGTTGTGGTAGACATTGCTTCACTGGCCCAAGTTGCACATTTTTTTTTTCTTTTAATTGGGGAATTGGGGGTATGGGAATAGTGCTGGGGAATTGGGGGAAGGGGAACAGACAAGTTGCTGTCATTTTGTTCTTCAGTTTAGTGGAGGACATTGCTTCACTGGCCCAAGTTGGCACCATCATTGCGCTCTTCCTGGGAGAGGCAGATCAGTCGCCAGCTTCTGGACGGCCGCTCACTGTGGCTGCTGGCCGCTCATGCTGGCTGCTGGCTACACACGGTAGCCCATGGCAACCCACTGCCACAGGGACTGCAGCCTACACCGTCACTGGCGACTCATGGCAGCCCAGCTCCAGATTGAGCTGTTGTTCAGCATCTTAGCTGTGGAGGGCAGTGTCACTGGCCCTCATATGTGGGATCCGAACCGGGGCCCTCTGACGTCCCAAGCCAATTCTTAACCATTGCACCACTTGGCCGGCCCCAAGTTGCACATTTTAAATGAAGCTTACTTTTGGCTTCTTTTTAAAATCCTTTAGATGTAACTTATTCAGTATTAAAAATATTTATGATTCTAAATTATTATTTTTACTTTTTATATAATTTCTCTGTGGCTCCCACTGAGTTCTTTTGGCTTTGCTAAGATTTAGAGGGTACAAACTAAGACATATAGCTCCCTGCTTTCTTCTACAGCTGTGGAACAATTGGGGTGGTCTCATCTTGTCTGTGAGCTATATAGCAAGGAAACTTCTTTGATTAAGCAAAGGGTTATAAATTCTTTGGTCTTACTTGATGAGTCCCGTGTTTCATTTTAGGAGTTTTTGTTGTCCTTGTTTTATCATTCTGGTTATATGGACTCTTGAGTCTAAATGACAATGCATATAGAGCTCTTTGCTTTAGAGATATGTGTCTGGACCTTGCATAAAAAGTCTGCATATTTCGTTGCTGATTTTTCCCATTAAATTAAAAAAAAAACTAATTGGCGGGGAGTGCACAGAAGGGATAAATCTGAAATTATTGTAGTGTAGAAGCTCATATGGGGGGAGAGGGGCATTGATCTTACAGCTGTGTCTCCAGTATATTTTTCCTTTTTTTTTTTTACCCTTATTTTCCTTATGAGGGATTTTTGTGGACTTAATAGTATACCCATTTTAATACTGCTTTTTCTTATCTCTAATCTTTGCAAGTGCTGTCTCCTAATTAGTAGCCTGGCATAATAGGTCATTGTTTGGCTTTGATCTCATCATGGTGTTTTACAATTTCTATTCCCAAGTTTTCATTTTTGTGGGAGTTTCCCAAATCCCTGGCCCCTCTGTTAGAGGATTTTAAGCAGATTTCTAATGATAGTAACAGTAACTATTAAAGAACCTGCCTAGTAGTCACCAAACCGGAGGATCTCATTCACAGGAATGACAGCAGGATTCACTGAGAGATGGTAATAGCATCAACATAGCTTATAATTGTAATTCACTCAATTTTCCAGCTGTTTGTTTAAATTTAGGAGGGTTCACATTATTTCAAACTTTGCACAAAGAATTTATAACATCATGCTGTGTTTTGTTCAAATATCGCACTATTTCAAATTTATATAACTAGAATTTGCATTGAATGTGACTAATATGTATTGAGGTCATAGTGCGAGTAGGGGAAGTGATTGTTTCAACTCAGTTTAAAATACTAATTGATTATAAAAATATGAAAAAGGAGGCTATCAGTTTTATATTTTTACCAAACTAATCCTGTGAGTAGTCATTTTGTTAAGGTGATTTTTTTTTTTTTTTAAGTAATTTAGCCAAATGCTTTCCTTTCTAATTCAGGTCTTGCCCTTCAGGAGGAAGCAGGGTCCCAAACCCCATATTTGATTTCAGCAGGATATTTACAACCTAGCATTCAGCCTCCCTAAATGTATTCACTTTATCAATGGCTAGATATATAAAGCTAAACAGATCAATGCCTAAATATATAAAGCTAAACAGATAGAAAGTTAGTCAAAATACATTGATTGCATTCATGCCAGGCTCTGTGCTAAGCACTGACAAGTCGAACCAGGCTTTGAGTAGGCATTTTAACCAGAGATACACAAATGCACATGCACCATGTATTTCCTGTCAATAATTGTGTCTGTGTTCTGTTGAAGTGTGCTAACTTGTCCTTCCTGAGCCAGACCTCTATTCCGAGGCTTAGGCTTGATTCAAAGTATGTCTTGACGTTTGGACCTGAAAACAGCTCCAGGCCTTATAAACAAATGATTTAAAGTTAGATGGTCGAGGGCTTTTCTTCGAGGTCACCATCTTGCTAGATTCCAAGATTAACTCTTTTCTTTTTTTGGTTAGTCATTAGGAGGTATGTTCCACTCACTATATTCTATAATTCCTGAAATTGACAACCATTTCCCTTTTGGAGCTTAGGGTTATATGGTTTCAGTGTAGCTTATCTGAGGAGGCCTTTGTGATTAGTTGACCAGTTCCTTGTGGGGGGGAGAATTTCTAGACTTTCCCAGAACAGACCATCTGAGTGGGAGAGGAGTCCAGCAGGTGCGAAGGGTGACAATGCATGACTGTGAGAACAGCATGAGCTGTAAAGGCCAGTGGGAGGCCTGAGAGGACTTGGGACCACGGCATGGGCAGATCTGACTTCCTGTTGACTTGATCATTGGTTTAATTGGTTTTGGGGGGACAGGATTTATCTAAAAGGCAATCTATTGAAAGAGAGAAAGATAGGGTGGCCGGGTGGCTCAGTTGGTTACAGTGCGTAACCTCTTAACAAGGTTGCCAGTTCGATTCCTATACGGGATGGTGGGCTGCATACCCCGTAACTAGATTGAAGACAACGACTTGAGCTGAGCTGCTGCTGAGCTGCCGGTGGGCGACTGGATGGCTTAGTTGGTTAGAGCGCGTACTCTTAACAACAAGGTTGCCGGTTCAATTCCTGTATGGGATGGTGGGCTGCACCCCCGCAACTAGATTGAAAATGGCGACTGGACTTGGAGCTGAGCTGCACCCTCCACAACTAAGATTGAAGGACAACAGCTTGACTTGGAGCTGATGGGTCCTGGAAAAACACACTGTTACCAAATAAAAATTAAAAAAAAAAAAAAAGAGGGGGGGATCAAAATTAGTAAATAAAATAAATTTAGGCAGTAAAATATATTAATAGTACCTGTACAGATCAGTGAGGCCTTGTGAGAACCAAACAAAATGAGAGGGAAACTGCAGACTATTTCGAGTCTCAGAGCAATCAGGATACTTCCCTGAGCTGGGTCTGAACATGCAAAAGGACAACTCAGTCACAGGATGTGGGCTTACCATGGCTTAGTGTGAATTCTTAGGGAATTCCCTGAAACCCTTATCAGAGTATATTTTATCCTTACAAGAAAGGGAGGACAAATGGATTATAGCAGTGCAACCTTTGCCAACAATTTATTTGTCAGGATAAAGGAAGGAGATGGGAGAGAATCACACACATCTTACTGGGGTCCTACTGTGTTGTAGATGCTGCCTCATTTGCTCACTGTACTTGGAAAGAATTAGGATTATCTTTTGATATTTGTTCTGAGATTATTATGTCCAAGGAATCTTGTTCTTAATCTGTCTTATGTGATATGACCCTCGCGTGAATGAATTTTTTATGTATTTGCAGAGCTCTTGATGTTCTGAAGCATGAGGAAGTTGACATGGAGTTGTTGACCAAGGCTGTTCCCGAGCCCTTGAAGAAGTACGCTGAATGTAGAGAGCTAGCCGAAAGACTGAAAATAGAAGGTAACAAATACTTTTTTACTTAAGATGCCTATATACTTTCTTTTCTATTTGAACAAATTATGAATGGACAGCCGATCCATTAATAGAAGCCATTATTAACATAGGGCCAGCATAGTCATAGGCTCTGTGCTACTCAAAGTGGGGTCTAGGAGCATTGCCATACATGGGAGCCTGTTATAAATGCAGAACCTCAGGCTCTACCCCAGACCCACTGAGTATCTGCATATTAACAAGATTCCCAGGTGATTTGTGTGCACATTTTATGTTTGGGAAGTTCTGTAAAGCTCTCCTTTAAAAACTTTGGGGAGGGTGGTTAGGGATGGGGGAAAGGGTGAAGAGATTAGACAGTACAAATTGGTAGTCACAAAAGAGTCATGGAGAGTGCACATATAGTATGGGGAATATAATTAATAATGTTGTACCGGCCGGCCGAGTGGCTCAGTTGGTTAAGAGCTCGCTCAAGAGTTTGAGCTCTAAGCAACAGCGGTTCGAGTCCAGCCCGAGCTGAGCAGCCACTGAGCTGCCAACAGGTAGCAGGATGGCTCAGCTAAAAA
>NW_017731512.1:2068113-2082482 GCF_001890085.2 Hipposideros armiger | reverse complement strand
CGAGTCCAGCCCGAGCTGAGCAGCCGCTGAGCTGCCAACAGGTAGCAGGATGGCTCAGCTTAAAAAAAAAAAAAAAAGATGCACGAGAAAAAGGCAGGGAACAGAATGAGATAGGGAGAAAGGTAGGAATGATATACTGTTCAAACAGGAGACGACTTTAAGCTCCTTGGGGCCCAGCGAAGGTGGTGAGAATGCTGCACCCCTCCTCGCACTGGCATTTTCTTTTCAGCTCCAAAGAGGCCTGTCACCTTGCCATGCTTTGGATGAATTTATAGGATGACCCAAGTGCTGCCTACCATCCCCACCATGCAAGTTAACAAAATTCTAGCAACAGAAGGAAACCCACCCAAATTCCCAAATCATTCTTTCAAATGACCAGATACTAGTAGTATACTAATGTATAAGAAGTAATGTTGACCCATTTATTTCAACGTCATGATGTCTCTATTGGGTAAAAATTACTTTATTGAACATTTAGGCTCTTAGCACCTGGGAAAAAGTGACTAAATTCTGTATTTTCAACTTGGTTTGCAATTTTGGTTTGTCCAATAAATCACCAGGTTCAGATTAGAATCACCCAGAATAATTATCTTTAACTTGTTAGTAGATAAAATGCTTTAATTTATATCCAAGAAAGCCCTAGGTTAAATTGTAACACATATCAGTGGTTTTTAAATTACTACATGGATACTCCACTAGACAAGTTTCTTGAAAGCAGAAATCAATTTCAAATTCTTTGTATTATCTTACATGTTTTGCTGTATACATATGTAAAAGATTTTATAAATATATCTTTAACATATATATTACTTCCTCATTTCTATTCCATGATCCCCTGATGAGTCTATTCATGAGTCAGAAAATTGTTACAATTTGTTGTACTAAATTATTATTTTACAATGTTGTATGAAGTCCTTTACATGCATTATTTCATTTCATACTCAGAACTATCCTGTGAAGGATAGGTATTAGCATTATTATCTTAATTTTTACAGATAAGTGGTAACTTGCTCAAGGTCACAACTGGTGAGCAGGCAGAGCTGGGATTTGAACCTAGGTTGTCTGACTGGAAGACCTGTGCACTTTACAATTGTTCTTTGTTGCCAAAAAGACCATCAGAAGTCATCTAGGTCAGCCCTTAAATTTTCTAGATAAAGAAGCTGAAACCCAGGAGGATAAGATGTGCCCATAGTCAGAGGGTAATTCATTGGTAGAGCCTGGCTCAGAGCTGAGATTTTCTGGCTGCCAGTCAAGTGATGGAAGCAGGTGCTACCAAAACCTTTAGGGAAGACTCGCTTTCTTGAAGAGGACAGAATGACCAGCTTAATTTAGGTTTTAAAACAGGTTTGAATTTATTTTTCTAAGAACAGAATGCTTTAATTACAAAATAATTGCTGAATTATCTCTCTAACTTCATTTCTGAATAAAACCATAGTTAAATTATTTAAATTATGTGTTATCATCTAAGAAGCTTTAATCTTTTTAAAATTACAGCTTTACATGGACATAATTCAGAAAACCATTTTCTTGAAGAAACAACCTGTCTTTAGAATGTTCAGATTCAAACCCACAGCCTGTTGAGGGATGTTCCACTAAAATCTGCGCTGAAAGGGAAAGCAATTTCTTTGCTTTTAATTTTCCAGGTTTTTTAAATGAAAAGGACATGCAATAAACTACCAGACAGAATGTTGTAGTTAACTTGTAAGATATTCATGCTCTTTATTTTAGCTTCAATTTCCTCATCTGCAAAAGGGAATACCTACTCCACCTATCTCATGGTGTTGAGATAAGTGTTGAATGAGATAATGTATGCAAAAGCTCTTTGTAAATTATGAAAAGCTATAAAAATTTAAGTTGTTATATAATCTGAGTATCATAACACAATTACTTTTGTTCACCAGCCACTTATGAATCAGTATTGTTCCATCAGCAACAAGAAATAAAGAGCATTCAGCGAGATGAAGCTCTCCAGCTGCCAAAAGACCTAGATTATTTGACTCTCAGAGATGTGTCTTTGTCCTGTGAAGTTCGAGAGAAGCTACATTTCTGTCGCCCACAGACGGTAAGAAAACAGGCAGTGGATAGGAACAGGTTATAAATTAAGAGCCAGCACTTTAATTTTTTAAACCTGGATTTATAATGATGGCCACATAACTAATGTTTTATTTCATCATAAAAAATTTAACCTCTTATTTTCAATATTTCTTGGTATGACACGTATCAATATATTTATGAAAAGTGAAAAAGCTTAGTCTAAATAAATAAGTAGAAGTCAGGATTTGGGTTGATTATAATCCAGTGGTTTTCAAATCATTACTTGGATCCCTCTCTAGGTAGGGGTTCTAGAGTGTTGCCTTGGGAGCTACTAGGAGAAAGAGCCAAAGAAGTTCCCCCACCCCATGCTTTAGCTTGTGTGTATGTGTGTGTACACACACGTGTGCATGCATGCATACACACTTGCACATGTCTGTAAACATCTATAAAAAACTTTATTATATAGTGTGTAGTATTGCACTTCTAATAAATATTTAAAGACTTATATGCCATATTTATTGATTCCAAGATGTACATTTTAACATTTCTGAAACTGAGTTGTACTTAAAAATTGGTAGTGTCTGATAGTTATTGGACAGTGGATTTTTTTTTAAAGTTGTCATTCATAACATAAAGGAGCATTTAACAAAAATATGGTCTGTAAAAAAATTTTTATTAATTTTTTTTTTAATGGAGAAGTGATTTCATCAGAATAATGTGGTATTCTTAGCAATAGTCATCATGGAAACCTGGCAAACAGGCCTTAAATTTTATAACTATATATATATTCATTTTGGGTTATATTTTTATGGACCGTTATAGGCTGCACTGACCCAAATTATGGCCACTAGCCAGACCATATGCATTAATTAAAATTAAATAATAGCCAGACCATATGCATTAATTAAAATTAAATAAAATTAAAAATTCAACCCTTCAGTCATACTAGCTACATTTTAAGTGCTCAGTAGTTACATATGGCTAGTGGCTACCATGTTGGACAGTGCATTATTACAGTGCAAATGTTATAGAAAATTTCCATTATCACAGAAAGTTCAATTCGACAGCAATGGTCATTAAGTTTGCAACCCCTACCCACAATTCTAAAATACAAAATGTTCCAATAAATGTTTGCTACAGACTCATTTGGAGGCAAACTGACCAGAACTGACATGACGCTATTTAGTCTTTACTCCACTTAAAGTTAATATTCATACATTTTGCTGTAAAAATACACTGCAGAAATATTGAGATTAATTATAAGGTGCTGCCCAGCACACTGCTGGGGATGTTATATTAGTTTAATGAAAAGAAAAATTAGGCACTCTAACATCTGTTAGTTATGTGGTCTTCAACAAGTCATTTTAACTTTGCTAAGCCTCAGTTTTCCCAGTTTAGAAAATGAAGATATTAATAATAATCACATTTCCTTTATCTACTTTATACAATTACTTTGAAAATACATCAAGATAATAGTTTTTGAAAATATTTTATAAATCATAATATACAGATTGTCATTGGGAGGAAAATAGAGTTGATTTGATTTGACACAGCTCACTTTATATTTCTCTTGTGGTTTTAATTCATAGATTGGGGCTGCTAGTCGTATACCTGGAGTGACACCTGCTGCTATCATCAATCTGCTCAGATTTGTGAAGACCACTCAGCGGAGACAGGCAGCTATGAATGAGTTGCCTGAAACTGATCACTGCTTATGTGATACAGACAAACTTGAAGAGAGACAGTTATAACTTTCTATTCATAGACTATTTTTAATCAATATAGGAGTATAAATAGGAGATAAGTATTTCTATTTAGCACCTGTTAAAATAACCTTATTAGTTATTATGGCTTTGTCATTAATTTATGAAGAAGACAGAGATTATCATTGTGCTTTTTTGTATATCTGAAAAAATAGTTATAAATTCTTAAGTTATACTCTTTCTCTCAGGTGCTCTAATACAATGAGACTATTAATATAACTTTGTGCCAAGTTCATTGAAGAGAGATAGTGGCCCTAAAACTAGAACTGAAAAAAAAATTTAACTTGCAGATTTTCCTGCTTATAAGGACTTTGTCCATTAAATGTATCAAATTACAAGTCTTATCTATCAACTTGTTTTGAATGTTAGCAGTCCTCTGCTTGGTTATGCTAGGGTAGAAGGCAATTTCAAAGCGCTCAAGTTCTGAGGACTAAAAATGTGAAAGTATACGAAATTATCCAGAATCATTCAGCTAATTTCAATACTGGAGTGTAGTCTGTAGGGTGAAAGTTGACTCTAAGATTTCTCTACTTCTGCTTTCTCTACTTTTTACCCTATTAAAAGAAAGATGGAGGCCTTTTGAGCTCCTTCTTTTGCTCGGCTCGCTCCAAACTCTTTGGAGTGCACTTTCTCCTAATAATGGCCTTTGAGCCACTGCTTTCTGCTCAGGCCCACTTATATTTCTTTGAAGTGTACTTTTTCTTCTAACAAACTACTCCTTCACTACTTTAAAAAAGAAAGAAATATCAGAAATCATCATAGTTTTCTATCATCCACAATGTGGAAAACTTTTTGGTAACTTGGTTAAGGCAGAATAAAGTAAAGGAAGGGAGAATGAAGAAACGGTAGTTTGTATTTTGTATCATACAATATTTTCTCATGAAACTGTCTTGGCCACAGTTTCTTAACACTGAAGACAAATCCATAGTAACTGGTGACTAGTGTTTCCCTGTTTTTAAGTCAGAATCGACAGAAAACTCAGAATGGTGCTGGCATTCCTGTTCCTTTCCAAGACTTCCATGATATGTGGCCATAAGTGTAGGTTGGAATGACTAGCTGAGCCCTTTGGCTGGCTCTTAGACACCTCAACCTTTCTGGATAGATTAGAGGATTAATACAGCCAGGTTGGCCCGAGGGCCCTTCTTGTCCTTGGAAATCCCAACTTAGACTTCTGTTATCAGCCTAGGGAGATGCTCCCGTCCCGGCTAAGACAGTCTCCAAGGACCCTGAAGTCACTTTGGCTACAGATCTTGGTGTTGAGCCTGATTATGGGTTGAGGCAGCCAAATATCTTGTTGCTATAATTGTATGAAGCCACTTGGACATAGCTCAGTTTTCATGAATTTGTTTCATCTAATTTTTAGTCTTTCCATAAAGTAGTCAAGATCAGTAGCAGGTGAAAAAGTACTTGTAATACTGGATCATTTAGCATTAATTCTTTTTGATACTCAATTTAGTAATTTCAAAGAGTGGTAACTTTTCTTTTAGTTATTGTGGCTATTCCTGGGCAGAATTCTTACAGAGGCAATATTGATTACAATACTAGATGGTATTTTTAAAAAGAAGGTATTTTGAGGGCTGGCCGAGTGGCTCAGTTGGTTAAGAGCTCGCACTCTTGAGCAACAGTGGTTCGAGTCCTGGCCCGAGCTGAGCTGCCAACAAGTGGCAGGATGACTCAGCTTAAAAAAAAGAAGGTATTTTGCACTACTTGTTTAGCACTAGAAAGAAAATCACTCTTCTTAAACTTTTTTTTTTTTTTTAAATACAGGAGTAAAAGCAGTGAATGGGGGTGCTTAGTAAACGGAATATAACAAAAATTTATCTTGAGGAACTAGAAAGTTCCTAAATGCTTTGAAAGGTTCTTGACAGCTGTAATTTGGGACTAGTAATATTATACATATAAGGAAATTTAAATTTTGTAATGCCATTCCATTACAATAGTGACTGTCTCACTGAAAAATGTTTGATGGAAAACATTTGTTATAGTTCCTGCCATTTAGTTCAGGATGTGAAACTTCTTTAAATCTACAATTTAAAATAACATGTTAATATACAAAATTACCTCACTTAAAAGAATATTTTAAAACAGCCTACCTTCTGGTGCTACTAGCCAGAAGTGCTAGAGTTTGTGATGCCCTAGGAAAAAATCGGTTACAAATATAACCTTACTCAGTCCAGTTACTTCATATAAATTTCCCGAACAATGACAATAGGCAGCCTCCAACAGAAGTCAGCCACACTTGTGATTTCCTCCACCCACAGACCACACTGACCAGTAGTTAGAAAAGCTAGGTACTAAAGTTCATTTCAACAGAGCACCAAAATAAAAAGAGGAAACAGCTAAGAAACACAAAGCATTTATAAAATCACTGGGGGAGGGGAGGGAGGGAGGATGAAGATAGGGAACTCTGCTAAATTGAACCATCCTGGCCTTGAATTATAAAGTTACATTGTAGTCAAGAGTTTGAATTGTATTACTGATTGTTTTAAAATACTTTGTCCTTTTTTGACTTTCAGCCTAGATCGGAATAGCCATAGGTTTTCCACTTCAGAAATTTCATGTCCTGGAAGAATACCCTGTCCAGGACAAGTGGTCAGAAATATCAGGAAAGCCACCAAAAGAGACTAGAGGCTTATTCAGAGAGGGCAGAGCTGTTTATGCTGGAAGGCACACAGTGAAAATAAACTTAGGCTCCCTCTTCACAATACTTCTAGTATTGCACTTACTTCATTCCACCTTAATTTTTAATATCTGTCTTACCTTAACCTCTTAAGATAAAAGCCTCTTGAATGCAGGCAATGCCATAGTTGTAGATACTCAGGACATGCTTTTTGATTGAATGAGTATTACTAAAGGCAAGAGATGGCAAAATTAAAACTTAACTGAATAAATGGAATAAAAATATTTATGACACAAATATTAAGAACTATGTACTTGTTGTGCTGCCTTTCTCTTTCTCTGTAACTCTTGTCTGCACCTTCTCTTCAGCTTCATTTCCTCCTGTCCCTGCTTTTCACTGCTCCTAATATATTGAAGCTTATTTTTATGATTCTCATTTTATTTAAGCAGATTTTTAGTATTTCCTAATTTAAAAGCCAGTTGAAAGACACAACAGATATAAAAAGACAACCCGTGAAATGGAAGAAAATATTTGCAAAACATATATCTGATAAGTGGTTAATATCCAGAATATATAAAGACTCCTACAGCCCAATAAAAACAAGAAACCAAAAACACAAACAACCCAATTTTAAAAATGGGCAAAGGACTTGAATAGCCATTCTGCAAAGAAGATACACAAGTGGCCAATAACCATTGAAAAAATGCTCATCACTAGTCATTAGGAAAATGCAAATTGAAACCACAATGAGATGCCATCTCACACCTATTAGGATGGCAATTATCAAACAGTAACTAACAAGTACTGGCAAGGCTATGGAAAAATTGGAACCTTATGTACTATTGGTGGAAATGTAAAACGGTACAACTGCTATGGGAAATGGTATGACAGTGCCCTCAAAAATTAGGAGAATTAACTATATGATCCAATATTTCCACTCCTAGGTATATACCCCAAAAGACTGAAAGCAGGGGGGGGTCTTCAAGACCCTGTTCAAGGGTCCTGTTCATTGCAGTATTGTTCACAGTAACCAAAAGGTGGAAGCAACCTAAGTGTCCCAACAGATGCTTAGATTAACAAAATGTATTTAAAAATGGAATATTTTTCAGCCTTTAAAAGGAAGAAAAATTCTGATACACCACCACATGGATGAACTTTGAGGACATTTCAGTAAGTGAAATGAGCCAGCACAAAAGGACCAATACTGTATGATTTTATTTATATGTGGTACCTAGAGTAGGCAAGTTTATAGAGACAGTGTAGAATGGTTGCCAGGAGTTGGGAGGGAAGAATGTGGAGTTACTGTTTAATGGGTACAGAGTTTCAGCTTTGCAAGATGAAAAGTGTTCTGGAGATGAACGGTGGTGATAGCTGCACGACAATGTGAGTGTACTTAATGCCACTCTACACTTAAAAATGGTGAAGATAGTAAATTTTGTGTTGTGTATATTTGACCACAATTTAAAAAAAAAACAAAAAAACAAATGAAGTTGTATATGTATCTCAAGACTGCAAAACCTATTTGGTTTACTTATTGATAATTTATCCCCTGCTTATTTCTAAAAATATAGTTGAGACATTTTAAAGAAAAGAGAACAGTTCAAAATGAAGAATCAGCTGAGGAAAAGGCAGATTCCACTTAGACACGTTCAATTCTAGCTCAGAGCTTCCTGGCAGCGATGTAGTTGTATCTCATCAAGAGGACCTGGAGAAAGCTTTTTCCGATTGCTAAAATCTAAGAGAAATGGGTCACATGATCTCCTAGGGAAAACAATGCTTTCATTAGTGATTTCATAAAAGATAAAAGTAGGTACTACCTAATAATTACTGTGTGGCAGATAAGTGCTTTACCTGAATTATTGCACTTACCCCCATGATAAAGCTGTTCCTGTTCTAGAGACAAGGGAAACAAGATTTGGAGATAGTAAGTAACTTGCCTGTGATAAACACTGCTGGTTGTTTTCCCAATAACTATGCCTGTCTACTGCCCTCTGCGTTGCCAAAAGAACCGTGATTTTTTTGTTTCTACTTGGGAGTAGAATCTCCCTTCAGGAGCTAAATCTTCATTAGTGTAAACCAATCTTGGTCATTGCAGTCCCCCCAGCGTTTGGTCTAGGCCTGAGGCTGGTGGGAAACTCACCCAATGGATTATAAATGGAGTCTTCTGGGTGGCTTCTTTGCCATTAAAAGGGGCTCCTCTTTTTAAGGTGATGAAAGTGTTCTGAAATTAGATTGTGATGGTTGCACAACTCTGAAGATACTAAAGACCATTGCATTGTACACTTTCAAAGGGTGAATTTTATAGTATGTGACATACTATAAATCAATAAACTGTTACTTTAAAAACAAACTAAAGGAATATATAACTGGCAAGCCCTTGATCAATAATTCTTAAATCTGATTGGACTTCCCAATAGAGCGTGTGAAAGTAGATGGCCAAGCCTTATTGCAAGCAGTTCTGATTCAGTTGGACTGGAAAGGTCTTGGCATCTATGTTTAACAAGCTCCATTGGTTTTTCTGATGCTCACTCAACTGTGAGAACCACTAGCTTGCCTCAATAAATATCCGTTGTCTCAGCTTCTTTTGGCAGAAACTAAATTGCAGTTAATTTTACAGTGTGTGCTGGCTCAGGAGCCTAGAATACAAATATTGTGTACTGTTTGTTGACTGAAGTACGAGAGCAGTTCTGTTGAGCAGAAAACTGAACTTGCATTCTATTACAGAAATTCAAGTCTAATGGAAAGCCATTCCACGTTCCAGCAAGAGGTGGGCTATGATGATTTGTGGGCAAAACCAATTTTTTTTTCCAAATGTGAGCTTTGGGCCGCTTGAATGCCTGCCTAGACAAGTATAGGCTGAAGTGTAAGTACTGTTCCCTGAAATGTGTTTAGTAATTCATATACAAATTATATTTCACCAACTTGAAGATGAATATTTTTTCCATAATTTTATCTCTAAACTGGTGTATATCCTATAATCATGTCCTAGTATCTTACAATTATAATTGGCTGCATTTGTGACTTCCAATTGAAAACCTCTTAGATACAGTGAAATACAGTATGTGTTCATACTGTGTTGCAATAGAAAATACATTTTTTACTGTAGATCTTCGTCAAAAATGTTTGAAAAAGATTAATCTGTTTGTATAACACTACCCCCTGATGGCAAAACCCCAATACATTAGGATTTTTTTACATTAGCGTATTCCTAAGAATTTTTCTAAAACGCTTTTAAAAACAAGTCTTATTCTTCCTATGCTGTAGCTTGCTACATGATGTGATTAAAGTATAAATACAAGATGCTGTTAAGCATGAGTCTCAGGTAGTCTGACTACAATACCTTTCTGCCACTTTCAGTGGGGTTTTTTATCCTCCTAAGGACCAGAGGTCCTCCACTAGATAAAAACTTTCTCCATTCTCCCAAACAATCCAGAAGTCAGTTTCTCTTGGTTTAACCTTCAGTTCCCATCCCTGTGCTTTGTAGCCTATTTCATGCTAAGCATTTATGGAATTTGCCGTGTTTAATGAGCCATTATAGCATTCAATCTAATTTAAGTGTTAGCCCAGAGCTTAGAGGTTGGATGGGGAATTTAGAGTGTGACTTTCACATTGAACAGTATCCTCTGTCAACTTAAAACATTCTTTGTATACTTGAAGACTAATACATTTCTAATATTTGCTAGGGTAGAAAACTTTGTAATCCAGTGCCTTGTAATTAATTCATTTTTAGTCTTTAATTATATTGGTTGCTCTTTGAATTCTCTTTTACAATTAGTCTCTACCCTTTTAAAAAAATCCCAATTTAAAACAGCATGTTAAGAAATATAAAAAACATACTGCCTAAATTAAAAAGTCAACATTTCTAGACTATACTATATTTAATACAAGATCAGACTCTCTGTGTGTGTGTGTATGTGTGTGTGTATACACACCGTTGTTTCAAACAATGAAAGGAAACTTACTGAATTTCTATATTTCCAATTTCACAAAGTAAAACCTCAAAGGGGGGCATTTCAGCAGACTTCAGGGACAGGTATCAGAGCTTTGATACATGAGCAGTTATATAAAAATATGAGAAACAGTTCCAAGAGATGCATTCCCTAACTTCAACATAAAAACTTAGCTATGAGAAAATGTTCTCTGAACCATAACTGAATAAAAACGACCTTATTTCTTATTAGACATTTCACTGAGTTGCCAGCTCTATGCAGAATTCTCTGTCAGCTCTTATATAGGAAGCTCAACAGAAGTCCAAAGGGTCAATCAAGAACGTATGACTGGGCCAGCCAAGTGTTGGCTAAGAGCTGGCTTGGGATGCCAGCTCTGAGCAGCACGGCCCCCGTTCGGATCTCACATTAGGGCCAGTGACGCTGTGCCCTCTACAATTAAGATGGTGAAAAACAGCTCTACCTGGAGCTGGGCTTGCATAGGCTGCAGTGGGGCTGCAGTGGGCTGCTGTAAAGCCACTGTGAGCAGCTGGCAGCCAGCATGAGCTGCTAAGAGCTGCCGTGAGCCATTGTCCAATGGCTGGCGACTGATCTGCCTCACCTGGGAAAAGCGCAATGATAATACCAACATGGGCCAGTGAAGCGATGTCCTCCACAACTAGACTGAAGAACAAAAGGACAACTTGTCTGTTCCCCTTCCCTGATTTCCCAACGCTGTTTCCCTCCCCTATTCCCCAATAAAATCTTAAAAAAAAAAAATGTATGACAATAGCTAAAGTGAGGGACTGCCGATCAGGGCTGTGTCAGGCCCTTCCTTTTGTGCAGTGATATAGCTGTACCCCTTATACCTCAATGGTTACAACCCAGACCTCAGAAAATGTTGCAGATGTCCTTCACAGAAGGCTGAGAGAACCACTTCCTCAGACTCCAGACAGCACTGCAACTTAAATTGCTTACGTGGCAACCCTACCATTTATTACAACACCAACTAGGATATTCCCTCAATCACATGATTTTAATGAATATTTAACTAAATGGAATATTTTGTTTTTCTTTTGATATTAGCCATCTGTCCTTTAACCTCTGGAAACTATACTTGCAGGATTATACCACAATATCTTCTGTCAGCTTTTGCTGCCAGTAATTCTCACTAGAATAAACAAAACTACCTACCTTTGACTATTTTTAAATCTATTCTTTGTACAAGCAATAACTTACATTTTAAGGTAATCGTTTTTTTTTTAGCTGAGCCATCCTGCCACCTGTTGGCAGCTCAGCGGCAGCTCAGCTTGGGCTGGGAATCGAACCGCTGTTCCTCAGAGCTCAAACTCTTGAGCGAGCTCTTAACCAACTGAGCCACTCCGTCGGCCCCACAATGACTTACATTTTAGACAATGTCTCAAAAATATTGTCTTTAAAGGCAAAATCTAGACTGCATATGCTGTTGCTGTAAAGTTTGACAAAAAGCCAAAATTACCTGAACTCTTTTAGGGAAACCATGATTGGTTAAAATAGAAAATTTAAATTCCTAGTACAAATATTTTATTCCCACCTTGACCTTAGTAACTTTAAGTGGCAGAGCAAATTATTTTTGTCTGCCCAAAGAAGGAGTAAATTTAAAGCTATCACCTATTTCATCTTGCTTTTACCAAACATTTGATAAAATTTTCATCATGATTATGTTGTGATTAAAATGGTGAATTACTACCTAAATTATAGCATTAGGTAAATTTGCAATTGGCTGGACCATAATCGAAGAACAGTTCTCTAGTGCAATACCACAGGTCTCTGTTTTTGGACCTAGTTTGTTTAGTATTTACCAATAATTTAAGTAAAACTACAGAAACATAACTATAAGTATCAAAAATGTAAATGACAAAGCCCACACTTGTATTTAACCTGCTTGATAGCAGGCTCAAGATTCAAAATTATCTCAGCAAGATGAACTATAGCAGAGATATATGTAAACTCCCAACATTTGATTTCTTAAAATTCACCATACAGTGGTGTCTTGGATTGAGTGGATCCTGGAACGAGAAAAGGCCATTAATAGGAAACAATGGCAAAATCTGAATAAAGCTTGAAGAGTAACAGTAACATACTAATGTTGGTTTCTTAGTTTGACAAATGTACCATGCAAGATGATAACATTAGAGGAAACAAACTAGGTAAGTGATACGTGGAAACTCATCCTATCTTTGCAGCTTTTCTATAAATCTAAAATTACTCCAAAATAAAAGGTTTATTTGTAAAAAAATAAAAAATTTAACCATGCAAATCATTTAGAGGGTTATCTTCTTAAAATATAATTTACTTTAAAAAGATCAGATGTTTGTTCACCATAATCCATAAGTACAATGGGGTTGCTTAAAGCAACTGTGATCTTCCAAACGACAGTAATGATAAAAATGAGCTTTTATTGGCTGTTTACAATAGGCCAGGTCCTGAGCTACAGTCAGTCTATATCCACTAGCTCATTTCATCCTCACAACAATCTTAAGAGTATTATGTCCATTAGGTAGATGGTGAAAGGGACAGTTTTTTCCCATTTATACCACTGATCATCAGTCCAAATGCATCAATTTAGGAAACTAAGAGTCCAAATAAGGTGACTTATCTTTTGGGTCACATTAATAAAAGCACACTCTATGCGACCAGTCTTTTATGCATCCACAGCTATATTTAATTTTGTGAAAACACTTTAAAAGCTAAACACTGGGAAGAACAGATTGGGAAGAATCTAGAAACCGTGTGACCTAGGGCTAAGAAACTGCTGTAGGAATTGAAAAGTGTTAAGCTTAGATGTGACTAATGGGGATTGATTGGTGTCTTCAAGTAAATTAGTGGCTCTTGTAGAAAATTTCTTGTAGAAAATTGTTATTTTGTAAAATTTTTTTATTTTTTAAAGATTTTATTGGGGGACCTGGGGGAGGGGAACAGACAAGTTGCTGTCCTTTTGTTCTTCAGTCTAGTTGTGGAGGATGTTGTTTCACTGACCCATGTTGGTATTGTGATCATTGCGCTCTTCCCAGCTGAGGCAGTCGCTCTTCAGCCATTGGACAGCTGCTCACGGCGGTTCACAACAACTTACAAAGCTCATGCCTGCTGCTGGCCTGCCCCACTGCAGCCTACACTATGACCCGCGACTCACGGCAGCCCAGTTCCAGGTCGAGCTGTTATTCACCATCTTAGCTGTAGAGGGCGCAGCGTCACTGGCCCTCATGTGGGATCCGAACCAGTGCCCTGCTGCTCAGAGCTGGCGTCCCAAGCCAACTCTTAACCAACGTGCCACTCGGCCAGCCCATTGTTCAGTTATTTTAGAGAAGATCCTAGGTATAAAGATTAAGTTACAAGCAGGCAAATTTAAATAAATATCAAGAAAATTCATCCAACAATGGAATGACTTAGGAGCCTCTCTGCATACCTCACTCTGTCATCTGTAATAGGGGTACAGTACCTGCCCCCTACAAAGGTTGTGAGGATTCAATGAGATGTCTTTGCCCTCCAATATATGACATTGTACACATCAATGCAAAGATTTCAATGAATGTATTCAAAGTTGATTTGAGTGGGTTTGATTAAAAGGCTTTTAGATTTTCTTTCTAGATTTTTCTGCTCCTATGTAGTTGTGAGGAGGCCAAGTTAAGCCTCATATATTGAGATGTCTGAGAAGTAATACAATGTTTTCATATTCCCCAATTCACTAACTCCTCCTTATCGTTCAGGTTTCAGCTATTCCTGACACATACCCTCTCTAGCCAATCCAAATTATGATCATTTTACTCTTCTCCCTCATAGTGTCTTTCTGTTTTCCTTCATAACATTGTCACAACTCAGAATTATCAGTTGAGTTAACATCTATCTCCCCTACCAGATTATAAACTCAGAGGGCAAGAACTGTGTCCATTTTGTTCACAACTCTTTCCTCAGTGCCTAAAATAGTGCCTGACAGTGACACGATAATTTTAAAAGACAAATTAGTTCTTCACTGTCCTACAGAATCTC
>NW_017731512.1:2063995-2065268 GCF_001890085.2 Hipposideros armiger | reverse complement strand
CCCAAGTTTTGTTACCAAGGTAATGTTGGCAAAGTGGTCATTCTGGTCTATTGACAGTTGTCAACGTTCTTCATGGAAAATGCGATGAGACTGGGTTGAATATTAATTTAGAATAAATTGTCACTACCAGACTGGGTTCATGTTCCATCTGAGATTTAGAAGGTCAATTATAGGATTTATAGAAGAGCTAAAGGTATAATACGTTATGAGTTCTTAACGGACCACAATCCACATATTTTGTGTCTCAAAAATTTTAGAAACATTATGCCTTACTGGCAACCTAAACCAGAATGCCTTTCCCATTTTCTTTCATATTCTCAAAATCACACCAGAATTCCTCAAATTTCAAGATCCCACCTGAGATTGTTTACATACATGGAGAACCAACAGCTGGGAGGAATTTAGTATGGTTTAAGGTCAAGCACCTGTTTTAAATATTGTAATTTTAGAAATCCACTTATTTTGCTTTTAATCAAATTAAAACAAGGAAATGCTGTTAGTGTACAAATTCAGTACAGCAAAATTAAAACATCAATTAATTTCAAATTCACGTTTTAAACTTGTCTTCACCAGTAGGTGGTGCTCAAACCAGACAATTGTCTTGACAAGCATAGTGGGTTGTCCGAAGTATGCAACAAGCTTTTCTTGGATTCTGGTGATTGTCCTTCCTACCCTTCCAGTGGGAGCAATTCTTTTAAGTTGAACTTTGATGGGGATGTGGGGGTGGAACGTCTAGTAAATCCTACAGCTGTGTCCGATTTGCTTTTATATCAGCTACCATTTATTGGTGAGCTCTTTAAAAAAAACCTTACCTAGTCTCATAAGCAAAGCAACATATTTGTAAAAACCTGGGGAGTAAAATAGTTGCCTCATATAACTAGGAAACCCTTTTAGTCATTTAAACCCCTCATCAATGCCTCAGGCAGTATAATTAAGGCATCTTAGTATTGAAATGAGAATTTCAAATTGTAATCAATATGAAAATTATCATCCATGGCCAGTTTTAGGACACATTGCACTTAGCATACATTTGCCTTACAGAACATACAAGGTTATCCTGTTTTTTGCCACTTCAGCCAGATTAAAAAATTCCTTCCATATAAAGCTTCCTATGTATCGAAATATCATCCAGTATTAAGATTCATGTAATGTTTTTCAAGTGTTCTGAATAGATGTAGGCTATCAATAACCAGAATTTACACTAGATGGTTGACATTTACACCCAAGGAAACCAATTAAATTTACGACCACTTTGTAACCAACCACTGCATAC